>NC_029774.3:93871661-93872540 GCF_000817695.3 Arachis duranensis | reverse complement strand
AGACCTTCCGGATTCTCTTGAATGCCGCCATCAATTCTAGCTTATACCACGAAGATTCCGATTAAGGGATCTAACAGATAAACATTAAAGCCTTGTTTGCTAGTAGAACAGAAGTGGTTGTCAGGCACTCGTTCATAAGTGAGAATGATGATGAGTGTCAAATAATCATCACATTCATCATGTTCTTGGGTGCAAATGAATATCTTAGAACAAGAACAAGCTGAATTGAATAGAAGAACAATAGTAATTGCATTAATACTCGAGGTACAGCAGAGCTCCACACCTTAATCTATGGTGTGTAGAAACTCCACCATTGAAAATACATAAGAACAAGGTCTAGGCATGGCCGTGAGGCCAGCCCCATGAAAGTGATCAAAAGATTCAAAGATCTAAAGATGAAAATACAATAGCAAAAGGTCCTACTTATAGAGAACTAGTAGCTAGGGTTTATAGAAATGAGTAAATGACATAAAAATCCACATCCGGGCCCACTTGGTGTGTGCTTGGGCTGAGCATTAAAGCATTTTCGTGTAGAGACTCTTCTTGGAGTTAAACGCTAGCTTTTGTGCCAGTTTGGGCGTTTAACTCCCATTCTTGTGCCAGTTCCAGCGTTTAACGCCGGGCATTCTTGAGCTGATTTGGAACGCCGGTTTGGGCCACCAAATCTTGGGCAAAGTATGGACTATTATACATTTCTGGAAAGCCCAGGATGTCTACTTTCCAACGCCATTGAGAGCGCGCCAATTGGGCTTCTGTAGCTCTAGAAAATCCACTTCGAGTGCAAGGAGGTTAGAATCTAACAGCATCTGCAGTCCTTTTCAATCTCTGAATCAGATTTTTGCTCAGGTCCCTCAATTTCAGCCAGAAAATACCTGAAAT
>NC_029774.3:93870670-93871541 GCF_000817695.3 Arachis duranensis | reverse complement strand
TCTAACTAAAACATACTAAAAACATACTAAAAACAATGCCAAAAAGCGTATAAATTATCCGCTCATCACAACACCAAACTTAAATTGTTGCTTGTCCCCAAGCAACTGAAAATCAAATAAGAAAAAAAGAAGAGAATATGCAATGAACTCCAAAAATATCTATGAAGATCAGTATTAATTAGATGAGTGGGGCTTTAGCTTTTTGCCTCTGAACAGTTTTGGCATCTCACTCTATCCTTTGAAATTCAGAATGATTGGCTTCTATAGGAACTCAGAATCCAGATAGTGTTATTGATTCTCCTAGTTAAGTATGATGATTCTTGAACACAGCTACTTTATGAGTCTTGGCCATGGCACCGGATACATACATGCCACAGACATATAACTGGGTGAACCTTCTCAGATTGTGACTCAGCTTTGCTAGAGTCCCCAATTAGAGGTGTCCAGGGTTCTTAAGCACACTCTTTTTGCCTTGGATCACAACTTTATTTCCTTCTCTCTCTTTTTTTTTGTATTCACTACTTTTTCTTGCTTCAAGAATCATTTTTATGATTTTTCAGATTCTCAGTAACATGTCTCCTTTTTCATTATTCTTTCAAGAGCCAACATTCATGAACAACAAATTCAAAAGACTTATGCACTGTTCAAGCATACATTCAGAAACCAAAATATTGCCACCACATCAAAATAATTAATCTGTTATAAAATTTAAAATTCATGCAATTCTTCTCTTTTTCAATTAAGAACATTTTTCATTTAAGAAAGGTGATGGATTCATAGGACATTCATAACTTTAAGGCATAGACACTAAGACACTAATGATCACAAGACACAAACATGGATAAACATAAGCATAAAATTCGAAAAACAG
>NC_029774.3:93867261-93870180 GCF_000817695.3 Arachis duranensis | reverse complement strand
TGTTCATCTCCTTGCATCATGGGCAAGTTGAATGCTAACCTCACATTTTTCGGACTAAAATCTAAGTATTTTCCCCGAACCATTGTAAGCCAATTCTTTAGGTCCGGGTTCACACTTTGATCATGGTTCTTGGTGATCCATGCATTGGCATAGAACTCTTGAACCATTAGGATTCTGACTTGTTGAATGGGGTTGGTAAGAACTTCCCAACCTCTTCTTCGGATCTCATGACGGATCTCCAGGTATTCACTCTTTTTGAGTTTGAAAGGGACCTCAGGGATCACCTTCTTCAAGGCCACAACTTCATAGAAGTGGTCTTGATGCACCCTTGAGATGAATTTCTCCATCTCCCATGACTCGAAGGTGAAAGCTTTTGCCTTCCCTTTCCTCTTTCTAGAGGTTTCTCCGGCCTTGGATGCCATAAATGGTTATGGAAAAACAAAAAGCAATGCTTTTACCACACCAAACTTAAAAGGTTTGCTCGTCCTCGAGCAAAAGAAGAAAGAAGAGAGTAGAAGAAGAAGAAATGGAGGAGATGGAGGTGGCTTTGTGGTTCGGCCAAAGGGGGATAAGTAGTGTTTAGGTTGTGTGAAAATGAAGGAGTGAAGATGGGTTTATATAGGGGTGGAGAGAGGGGTAGGGTTCGGTTATGAATGGCTGGGTTTGGGAGGGAAAGTGGTTTGAATTTGAATGGTGAGGTAGGTGGGGTTTTATGAAGGATGGATGTGAGTGGTGAAGAGAATAATGGGATTTGATAGGTGAGGGGTTTTTAGGGAAGAGGTTTTGAGGTGATTGGTGAATGGGTGAAGAAGAGAGAGAGTGGTGGGGTAGGTGGGGATCCTGTGGGGTCCACAGATCCTGAGGTGTCAAGGAAAAGTCATCCCTGCACCAAGTGGCGAGCAAAAATGCTTTCTGTGCCAATTCTGGCGTTAAACGCCGGGCTGGTGCCCATTTCTGGCGTTTAACGCCAGCTTCTTGCCCTTTCCTGGCGTTTAACGCCAATCTGGTGCCCCTTTCTGGCGTTAAACGCCCAGAATGGTGCCAGACTGGGCGTTAAACGCCCATTTGCTGCCCTTACTGGCGTTTAAACGCCAGCAAGGACTTCCTCCAGGGTGTGCTATTTTTCTTTCTGTTTTTCATTCTGTTTTTGCTTTTTCAATTGATTTTGTGACTTTCCATGATCATCAACCTACAGAAAACATAAAATAACAAAGGAAAAATAGATAAATATAACATTGGGTTGCCTCCCAACAAGCGCTTCTTTAATATCAGTAGCTTGACAGTGGGCTCTCATGGAGCCTCATAGATGCTCAGAGCAATGTTGGAACCTCCCAACACCAAACTTAGAAGTTGGTTGTGGCCTCCCAACACCAAACTTAGATTTTGACTGTGGGGGCTCTGTTTGGCTCTGTTTTGAGAGAAGCTCTTCATGCTTCCTCTCTATGGTTACAGAGGGATATCCTTGAGCCTTAAACATAAGGGATTCTTCATTCACTTGAATGATCGATTCTCCTCTGTCAACATCAATCACAGCCTTTGCTGTGGCTAGGAAGGGTCTACCAAGGATGATGGATTCATCCATGCACTTCTTGAAGGTCATGGTGCCTACTGTACAAGGTATTGAGAACTTCCCAGGGTCCTGTCTCTTTTGAGGTAATCTCTGCCTAGTCAAGTTATCCAGTTCTTTGGTGAGCAAAGGGGGTTCATCCTCCCAAGTCTCATTACCAAATAACTTGTCATTTAGCTTCATGATTGCTCCAAGGTACTTGGCAACTTGCTCTTCAGTGACATCTTCGTCCTCTTCAGAGGAAGAATACTCATTAGAGCTCATGAATGGCAGAAGTAAATTCAATGAAATCTCTATGGTCTCAGTGTGAGCCTCAGATTCCCATGGTTCCCCATTAGGGAACTCATTGGAGGCCAGTGAACGTCCATTAAGGCCTTCCTCAGTGGTACTCACTGCCTCGTCCTCCTCTCCACATTCGGACATGTAGGTCATGTTAATGGCCTTGCATTCTCCTTTTGGACTCTCTTCTGTATTGCTTGGAAGAGTGCTAGGAGGGAGTTCATTAATTTTCTTACTCAGCTGACCCACTTGTGCCTCCAAGTTTCTAATGGAGGACCTTGTTTCAGTCATAAAACTTTGAGTGGTTTTGATTAGATCAGAGACCATGGTTGCTAAGTCAGAGTGGCTCTGCTTAGAATTCTCTGTCTGTTGCTGAGAAGATGATGGAAAAGGCTTGCCATTGCTAAACCTGTTTCTTCCACCATTATTGTTGTTGAAATCTTGTTGAGGTCTCTGTTGATCCTTCCATGAGAGATTTGGATGATTTCTCCATGAAAGATTATAGGTGTCTCCATAGGGTTCTCCCATGTAATTCATCTCTTCCATTGAAGGGTTCTCAGGATCATAAGCTTCTTCTTCAGATGAAGCATCCTTAGTACTGCCTGGTGCAGCTTGCATTCCAGACAGACTTTGAAAAATCATATTAACTTGCTGAGTCAATATTTTGTTCTGAGCCAATATAGCATTTAGGGTATCAATCTCAAGAACTCCTTTCTTCTGATTCGTCCCATTGTTCACAGGATTCCTTTCAGAAGTGTACATGAATTGGTTATTTGCAACCATTTCAATGGGTTCTTGAGCTTCTGTAGGCGTCTTCTTCAGATGAAGAGATCCTCTAGCTGAGCTATCCAATGACATCTTGGGCAGTTCAGATAGACCATCATAGAAGATACCTATGATGCTCCATTCAGAAAGCATGTCAGAAGGACACTTTCTGATCAATTGTTTGTATCTTTCCCAAGCTTCATAGAGGGATTCATCTTCCTTCTGTCTGAAGGTTTGGACTTCCACTCTAAGCTTACTCAATTTTTGAGGTGGAAAGAACTTTGCCAAGAAGGCATTGACTAGCTTTT
>NC_029774.3:93866696-93867193 GCF_000817695.3 Arachis duranensis | reverse complement strand
TTGTCTCTTACAGCAAAAGGGAATAGCATAAGTCTATAGACCTCAGGGTCAACCCCATTGGTCTTGACAGTGTCATAGATTTGCAAGAATTCAGCTAAAAACTGATGAGGATCTTCCAATGGAAGTCCATGGAACTTGCAATTATGTTGCATTAGAGAAACTAATTGAGGCTTAAGCTCAAAGTTGTTTGCTCCAATGGCAGGGATAGAGATGCTTCTCCCATAGAAGTCGAGAGTAGGTGCAGTAAAGTCATCCAGCACCTTCCTTGCATTGTTGACATTGTTGTTGTTTTCGGCTGCCATGGGTTCTTCTTCCTTGAAGATTTCTGTTAGGTCCTCTACAGAGAGTTGTGCCTTAGCTTCTCTAAGCTTTCGCTTCAAGGTCCTTTTAGGTTCAGGGTCAGCCTCAACAAGAAAGCTTTTGTCTTTGCTCCTGCTCATATGAAAGAGAAGAAAACAAGAAAATATGGAATCCTCTATGTCACAGTATAGAGATTC
>NC_029774.3:93788990-93866424 GCF_000817695.3 Arachis duranensis | reverse complement strand
TAAAAGATTTTGAAATTAGAAATCAAAAAGATATGATTTAAAACTATTTTGAAAAAGATGTGATTGAGAATATATGATTTGAAAAGTTATGATTTTAAAAAGATGTGACTGAGAATATATGATTTGAAAAACAATTTAAAAGGATTTGATTTTAAAAATTAATGACTTGCCTAACAAGAAAAGATATGATTCAAACATTAAATCTTTCTCAACAGAAAAGGCAACATACTTGAAATGTTGAATCAAATCATTAATTGATAGCAAGTATGGAAAGAAATTGATTTTGAAAACATATGATTGAAAAGATATTATTTGAAAAAGATTTGATTTTGAAAAATTTTGAAAACCTGAAAAAAAAATTTGAATTAAAAACAGAATCTTCCCTCTTGTGCCATCCTGGCGTTAAACGCCCAGAATGGTATCCATTCTAGCGTTTAACGCCCAAAACACTACCCTTTTGGGCGTTAAACGCCCAGCCAGGCACCCTGGCGGGCGTTTAAACGCCAGTTTTCCTTCTTCACTGGGCGTTTTGAACGTCCAACTTTTTCTGTATAATTTCTCAGCTGAATGTTCTGAATCTTCAATTCTCTGTACTATTGACTTGAAAAGACACAAATTAAAAATATTTTTGGATTTTTAATATGAGGAATAATCAAAATGCAACTAAAATCAAATAACAATGCATGCAAGACACCAAACTTAACAATTTGTATACCATTGACACTAACAAAATGAGAATGCATATGAGAAACAACAAAACACTCAAGTCAAGAGAATTTAAAGATCAGAGCAAGAGAACCATCAAGAATAACTTGAAGATCCTTAGACACATGAATGAATGCAAGAAGAACAAAAACATGCAATTGACACCAAACTTAACATGAGACTCTAGACTCAACAAGAAACATACAATATTTTTGGTTTTTATGATTTTGTAATTTTTTTGGTTTTTTTTCGAAAATTAAGTGGAAAAGAAAATAAAGATATCAAAATTCTTAATGAGAATTCCAGGAATCATTGCAATGCTAGTCTAAGACTCCGGTCCAGGAATTAGACATGGCTTCATAGCCGGCCAAGCTTTCAAAGAAAGCTCCGGTCCAAAACACTAGACATGGCCAATGGCCAGCCAAGCCTTAGCAGATCATTGCTCCAACAGCAAGATTGATAGAGTGTACTGGGTCGTCCAAGTAATAAACCTTACGCGAGTAAGGGTCGATCCCACAGAGATTGTTGGTATGAAGCAAGCTATGGTCACCTTGTAAATTTCAGTCAGGCAGATTCAAATGGTTATGAATGATATATGAATAAAGCATAAAGATAGAGATACTTATGTAATTCATTGGTGAGAATTTCAGATAAGCGAATGGAGATGCTTTGTCCCTTCCGTCTCTCTGCTTTCCTACTGTCTTCATCCAATCCTTCTTACCCCTTTCCATGGCAAGCTGTATGTTGGGCATCACCGTTGTCAGTGGCTACAATCCCGTCCTCTCAGTGAAAATGTTCAACGCACCCTGTCACGGCACGGCTAATCATCTGTCGGTTCTCAATCAGGTTGGAATAGAATCTAGTGATTCTTTTGCGTCTGTCACTAATGCCCAGCCTTCAGGAGTTTGAAGCTCATCACAGTCATTATTCTTTTGCGTCCCATTATTCACGGAATTCCTCTCAGAAGTGTACATGAATTGGTTATTTGCAACCATGTCAGTAAGTTCTTGAGCTTCTGCAGATGTTTTCTTTAGGTGAATGGATCCACCTGCAGAATGGTTCAATGACATTTTGGAAAACTCAGATAGACCATAATAGAATATATCTAATATGGTCCAATCTGAAAAGATGTCAGAAGGACACTTTTTGGTCATCTGCTTATATCTTTCCCAAGCTTCATAGAGGGATTCACTATCTTTTTGTTTGAAGGTCTGAACATCCACTCTAAGCTTGCTCAGCTTTTGAGAAGGAAAGAATTTATCCAAGAAGGCCATGACCAGCTTATCCCAAGAGTCCAGGCTATATTTAGGTTGTGAGTCCAACCATGTTCTAGCTCTGTCTCTTACAGCAAAAGGGAAAAGTATGAGCCTGTAGACTTCAGGATCTACTCCATTTGTCTTAACAGTCTCACAAATCTGCAAGAACTTAGTTAAAAACTGATAAGGATCTTCAGATGGAAGTCTATGAAACTTGCAGTTCTGTTGCATCAAAGCAACTAATTGAGGTTTCAGCTCAAATTTGTTTGCTCCAATGGCAGGGATTGAGATGCTTCTTCCATCAAACTTGGACGTTGGTTTAGTGAAATCACCAAGCATCCTCCTTGTATTATTGTTGTTGGGTTCAGCTGCCATCTCCTTCTCTTGTTCAAAAATTTCAAAAAGGTTTACTCTAGATTGTTGTAATTTAGCTTCTCTTAGTTTCCTTTTTAGAGTCCTTTCAGGTTCTGGATCAGCTTCAACAAGAGTGTCTTTTTCCTTGTTCCTGCTCATATGAAAGAGAAAAAAAAAGAAAAGGAAGAGGAATCATCTATATATGGACAAAGAGGATCCTTATTATTAGTAGAAGAAGAAAGGAATAAAAGTGGAGAATCCAATCACAAGGGTGAGGATAGAGGCAGTGATTGGAGATGAAGAGAGGTGAAGAGAAGTGTTAGTAAATAAATAAATAAATAGAATAAGAGAAGAGAGGGAGAATTCGAAAATAATTTTAAAAAAGTAGTTAATGATTTTCGAAAATTAAAGATAAGATATAATTAAAATTAAAATTTAAAACAATTAAAAAGAATTTTTGAAAAAGAGATAAATTTAAAACAATTAGTTAATTTAAAAAGAATTTTGAAAAATGGATGATATATTTTCGAAAATTAGAGAGGGAAAAGTAGTTAGGTGGTTTTGAAAAAGATAAGAAACAAACAAAAAGTCAAATAGTTAGTTGAAAAAGATATTAAAATCAAATTTGAAAAGATAAGAAAATAAGAAGTTAGATAAGATATTTTGAAATCAATTTTTTTAAAAAAGATATGATAAAAAGATATGGTTGAAAAATATTTAATTTTTTTAAAATTAAAATTAATTACTTAACTAACAAAAAACTAAAAGATTAGATTCTAGAATTTAAAGATTGAACATTTCTTAACAAGAAAGTAACAAACTTCAAATTTTTGAATCAATCATATTACTTGTTAGTATAATTTTCGAAAATCAAGATAAAATTAAGAAAAAGATTTTTTTGAAAAATATTTAAAAAGATTTTCGAAAAATAAATAAAAGAAAAAATAAAAAGATTTAATTTTTGAAAAAGATTTTGAAAAGATAAGATTTTTAAAATTGAAAATTTGACTTGACTCATGAGCCTGATGCATGCAAGAATACTATGAATGTCAAGATGAACACCAAGAACACTTTGAAGATCATGATGAACACCAAGAACATATTTTTGAAAAAATTTTGATGCAAAGAAAACATGCAAGACACCAAACTTAGAAATCTTTAATGCATGGACTCTAACAAACGAAAAATGCATATGAAAAACAACAAAAGATGCAAAACAAGAAAACATCAAGATCAAACAAGAAGGCTTACCAAGAACAACTTGAAGATCATGAAGAACACCATGAACGCATGAATTTTCGAAAAATGCATAATAATTTTTTTAAAACATGCAATTGACACCAAACTTAAAAATTGACTCAAGACTCAAACAAGAAACACAAAATATTTTTTATTTTTATGATTTTATTATTTTTTTGGATTTTCTTTTATATTTTTTTTCGAAAATAATTTTTTTGGGAAAAACGAAAACAAAGAAAAATTTTGAAAAATTTTTGAAAACTTTTTTTTTTGAAAAGAGAATTACCTAATCTGAGCAACAAGATGAACCGTCAGTTGTCCATACTCGAACAATCTCCGGCAACGGTGCCAAAAACTTGGTGTTGTTGCCGGATCAGAAAAACTTGGCGCTGTAGTTGCACGTAATTGTAATTCAAATAATCCCCGGCAACGGTGCCAAAAACTTGGTGGACGAAATTGTGATCATCAATAATGGCTCTTTGGTATGTGCATCTATTAACTCAGCACTTTCTTTCCACAATTTCGCTCAACTAACCAGCAAGTGTACTGGGTCGTCCAAGTAATAAACCTTACGTGAGTAAGGGTCGATCCCACAGAGATTGTTGGTATGAAGCAAGCTATGGTCACCTTATAAATCTCAGTCAGGCGGATAGTAATTGATTATGGATTTTCAAAAATTAATAATAAATAATAAACATAAAATAAATATAAAGTTACTCATGTAATCCAATGATGGGGATTTCAGATAGGTGTATGGAGGTGCTGTATTCCATCTGAATCTCTGCTTTTCTACTTCTTCCTTCTAGTTTTTCATCACTCCTTTCCATGGCAAGCTGTATGTAGGGCATCACCGTTGTCAATGGCTACATCCCATCCTCTCAGTGAAAATGGTCCAAATGCTCTGTCACAGCACGGCTAATCATCTATCGGTTCTCAATCAGGTTGGAATAGAATCCAATGATTCTTTTGCGTCTGTCACTAACGCCCAGCCTTCAGGAGTTTGAAGCTCGTCACAGTCATTCAATCCCGGAATCCTACTCGGAATACCACAAACAAGGTTAGACTTTCCGGATTCCCATGAATGCCACCATCAATTCTAGATTATACCACAAAGATTCTGATTAAGGAATCCAAGAGATATGCGCCCGGTCTAAGGTAGAACGGAAGTGGTTGTCAATCACGCGCGTTTATAGGTGAGAATGATGATGAGTGTCACGGATCATCACATCTATCAAGTTGAAGTGCAACGAATATCTTAGAACAGTAATAAATCGAATTGGATGGAAAATAGTAGTAATTGCATTAAAACTTGAGGTACAGCAGAGCTCCACACCCTTAATCTATGGTGTGTAGAAACTCCACCGTTGAAAATACATAAGTGAAAGGTCCAGGCATGGCCGAATGGCCAGCCCCCAAAACGCGATCAATAGTCTCCTAAGATGAATAATAAAATAAAACTGAGACCAAAGATCTAATACACTAGTAAAAAGTTCTATTTATACTAAACTAGCTACTAGGGTTTACAGAAGTAAGTAATTGATGCATAAATCCACTTCTGGGGCCCACTTGGTGTGCGCTTGGGCTGAGCTTGATCTATCCACGAGCTGAGGCTTCTCTTGGAGTTGAATGCCAAGTTGTAACGTATTTTGGGCGTTCAACTCTGGTTCGTGACGTGTTTCTGGCATTTGACTGCAGAATGCAGCATGGAACTGGCGTTGAGCGCCAGTTTATATCGTCTAATCACGAATAAAGAATGGACTATTATATATTGCTAGAAAGCGATGGATGTCAACTTTCCAACGCCGTTGAGAGCGCGCCATTTGGAGTTCTGTAGCTCCAGAAAATCCATTTTGAGTGCAGGGAGGTCAGATTCCAACAACATCAGCAGTCCTTTGTCAGCCTCCTATCAGAGTTTTGCTCAGGTCCCTCAATTTTAGCCAGAAAATACCTGAAATCACAGAAAAAACACACAAACTCATAGTAAAGTCCAGAAATGTGAATTTAGCATAAAAACTAATGAAAACATCCCTAAAAGTAACTAGATCGTACTAAAAACTACCTAAAAACAATGCCAAAAAGCGTATAAATTATCCGCTCATCAGTTTCCAACGCCAGGAATAGCTAGGTGGATGGCGTTAAACGCCAATTTCGGGCCTCCATTTTTGAAGTAAAGTATGGCCTTTATATATTTGTAGAAAGCCCTGGATATTAACTTTTCATAGCCATTTAGAGCGTCCCATTTGGACTTTTGTAGCTCCAGAAAAGCTTCTCGAGTGCACGGAGGTCAGATCCTCACAGCATCTGCAGTCCTTTCTCTGTTTCTGAATCAGACTTTTGCTCAAGCTCCTCAATTTCATCCAGAAAATACCTGAAATTACCATAAAACACACAAACTCAAAGTAAAATCCAAAAATGTGAATTTTGCACTAAAACCTATGAAAACATAATAAAACTTAAATAAAACATAGTAAAAACTATATGAAAATGATGGCAAAAAGCGTATAAAATATCCGCTCATCAGAATATTTAAGAATGCATCATTATTTGAAATTGGGTTTGTAAATTAATCAACATGATCAGAACAAAATATATGACCTCACGTACTTTCTTCAACATTGTCATGAACGAATCCTCCTCGCCGATGATATTCTCCTAAGTATTAGTTTCCAAAATTGAAGCATCAGCTAGGAGCTTCGATTTGCCTTCAAGGTCACCCTTATTTGCTTCCTCCATATTAGTGAAATTTTTATCAAGAACCAATTCTATGTGTTAGTGAGTCAGGCGGAAACTCTCATTGGGCCAACAGTATCAAATAGTAGGCCGGAATAAAAAGGTTAACCCAAACTAAAAATTCACTAGTTCAACAACAAAAACACAAGACTTTCTCTCTTTTACTAAAAACTTTCATGAGAAGCAATCTCTCTGTCAAATCAAGCTTTTACCAACTCTATTTTTGAGAATCCGCACCTTATATTCCACATCACACAAGAATGTTATTTCGTAGCCTTTCCTCCACAGCTTATGTTATTTATGCTTCTAAATGACAATTTTTAAGTACTCTTTTTATAATAAAAATTAATATTTATATATTAAATTAAAAATAATATATAAAATAATATATTTTAGTACTCTTTTTAAATATTCTTAATAATTTTATTTGTGAATTCTAACTTTTTACTAGTTATGCTTTTATTATTATTTATGCTTAATTTTTTTTAATTTATCATTTCTAATACGAACAATAATACATATTATAAAAAATTAAAATAGTAAACAATACACAAGATTTATAATTTTAAATTTTACAATGATAGACAAAAAAAATATTCTATAATTTTTTTAGTATTATCAATTCTTTTTTTTCTTAGTTTTATTTTGGAAAATGAGATTTGAATTCAATAAATATTTATGTTAGATAAATCATTAAATTATTAAATTTAAAAGTAAATAATGATTCTTAAATTAAAAAAATATTAGTCTCAGTCACTTTGAAAAAAAAATTTCTCTCTTTATCAAGTCAATCTTATTCCAAATCCATACTTGGATATCTGCAAAGATTTTACCTGCTACTATGCCACAACCTATATTAAATAGACTTGAGTACATGAAAAAACGAAAAACTCGATCATTATTTTTATCAACATGGTTAACTCAATGTATAATAATATTTAAAAAAATATTTTAATATTAGCTGGAGCGAATATGAATTGTTAATTACTCAGTTAAAAAAAAATTTTTTATTTTTTATAACGGTAAATGGTATATTTTATTTACTGGAACTATAATTGTACATTTAAGGCAGAAATTTCACCATCATAACTCATCATTCGTTTAGGATAATTTCTACTTTAACATAACTGGGCTGCATTTAGTTTGTTTCATTTGTCGATTCAAATTTATTCAAATGGCCTCGACTATTTTTCAAACTTGTTCGCACGTAAGAAGAATACGTCTTGGCACCAAATTTAAATTTATATTGAACCAAATTCGTGAACTCTATTTATCTATAACGAAAATTTGTCATGCCTGTATTTAATACCATTTTATCGACGTTCATTTTAAATAATTTTATGAGATATCGATCGATTTCAACACAAACGCAGAAACATTATGTCATATTCATATGGATAATCCAAAAATGGATAACTCAGTAATTAAATTCTTTTTCAATGATATAAGATAAATAAGTTCAACATTCATCCCAGGTTACAATCACAATGACAATAACAACCCAAAAAAGACATACACAACCTAAAATAATATCTACTCCCAGATTCACATACCTTCAATAGCCAAACCGAACATAGATAATTTATTAATAACCATCTAACATATCCTCAATGAGTTGAACTTGACTGTGTAATTCAGCATTCTCCTCCTCCAGTTGTTGAATTTGCTGGAAGAGGCAATTGTTCTCAGACATCTGTTGTCCATGTTGTTCTTGCATCAAAACCAGCAACTTCTCTAGCATGGTGAATGAAATTTCTTGCCTAGCAATCCTTTCCTCCATTGATGCTGGACCATGTGCCACAAGCTCCACGCCTCTTGGATTGTGGGGAAGAAACACAGTGATTACAAACATGGGTTGTCCGTCTTTTGATTTGAGGTGTTGAGGGACAAACATAAGAACTCCGATTCGAAGCGAGGAACAAACACGCATAAGTATGAGCTTTATGTCTTCCTCATAAAAAAAATCCTTCACCTCAGTAGTAGAGACTACATGTCCCCCTGCAACATAACTTAATTACTTAGTGAACGGTCAATAAGAATGACATTTATACAATTTTTTCAATGAAACAAAATTATATGAGAAACCTGACAAAGCTTCGGTGCCACCACTACCACTGTCGAGCAATCTACTGCTAGACGAAACGTACAACTCTGAAATTTTCTGCGAAAGAGGACTTCCGTACGAAGGACCCTCAAGAAGAGGTTTAGAACTCCCCCTTCCTTTGGAACACTCACCGCCCTTCATATACTCTTCAGCTTCGTCCTAAGAATAAAAGCTTTTGTGTTCATTGTTGCTGAATCCCAGAACCTGTTTTACACAATCATCCCAATTGGTATATATCCCTAGCTTGCGACCCTTCCTCACAGCGTAGAACCGACGCATCTCACCAAAATCCATAAAAACACATACAATTCTACACTTCTAACAAAAGAAACTTTTTTTTTTGAGACACAACTTGATAAGAAGTATAATCCTGAACCATCTCAAACTAAAAAAGAACATATATATCAACAAACAGAAAATTTTCTTTCTCCCACTTACTTTTTCTCTCCGTTAGACTCTCTCTAACTCGTCTGACCTATCACTTCCCAAGGTCATGATAACACAAACCATTTTTTTTTTCTTCAAAAGATTCACATGCCATCCATCCTTGTTCAAAGGCTAAAGACCCAAAATATTATTAACATTTTTTTAAACAAAAATATCTACCAAAACCATCTAATTTAATCTATATTACCTTTTACATATGTATAAATATTTTATATTTTTAATTATTAGTATAAATATGTCTATCTATATATTATTAAGTGATCACCTACATGTTAATATATACATAGTTTAGCCATCTATACGATACTTTTTAATTTGATGCCTAACTTCGCTTGATTTATTTTTGCTAATAATTTTTAAATTATTATAATTATTTTACTTTTATCTTTTTAGATCTAAAATAAACCATTTAATATTTTTTTGACAATTTGACCAAAAATTTTAGACACCACAACAAATACCTATATAATTATATATAGTGAAATACTAAAATATTTATACATTATTAAATTAACCTTGAATGTATCAAATATAAATTATTAATTAAAACATATCTTCTTTTATTAATAGCGCCTCCTACCTAACGAGAATCACTTTCAGTATTTCTTCGTCAACAACACTCAACATGTTACTACCATCACAATTGAATTTGGATCCTCTAAATTTTAGATTAACTTTAGAAGATAAAGTGAGATTTTTGAATGTTTTCTGTTGGTTTCACCTATGAAATAAATGGTGATAGGTTATACTTTACCTTCTAAGGTGAAATTTAAAATTTAGAGAATTCAAATCCATCATAATTTGTCACGTCCCAAATCCGCTATCAACGCAAAGATAAACTTTTGACCAGCAATAAGCTACCTATCATCAAAGATTAACTACTTTAAATTTAACTAACACCCAAAAAATTAAATTCTAAATTCAAATAACCATTCTAACCAATAAAACAATAATTTTTTACAAATTCAGTTATTCACTGTATCTTTATTTTAAAAATAATTTACTAGCAAGTAAAAATTTAAATAACAATTACTTAAATATTTTTGTTCGCATTAACCATTATCCTACACATAATTTACGTTATCATTAAATTAACCTACACATAAATAAATTAACAACTAAATTAACATTGTTAAGTATAAAAAATCTTGTCATCAACACTGTATCTATTTTTTAAATTTTATCGAAAATGTCCAGCCTAAACACTAAACCCCTCATCATTAAATATTAAAATTCTTAGCAATCCAATTTTAAAATGAAAAACTTAAACCATTTAATTTTAATCTCTAAACAATAAACCATAAACCCTGATTTCTTAATCATGAAACTTAAACTATCCAATCCTGGGCTCTAAACCATCCAACCCTAAATTCTAAACAATATATTTCTAAATTCTAAATTCTAAAGTTTTTTACACTAAAACCTAAACCCTAAAGCATCTTAGAGTAAACCCTAAATCAAATAACAATAAATTTGAATAACTAAACCATTTTATTCAAAGTTTAAAAATAATAAAACAACAAAAAGAATTTAAATGGCTTTTAATCCAATTTTAATATGTTAGACTTTATTTAAATATTATGAATACAAAGTAAATAATTATTTTTTTAAATTTTTATAAGGCTCATTTTTTAAAGGATTCCTTTTTATAACAATACTTATCATTTCATAATTTTAGAACGAATTAAATATAAAAAGAAAGAGAAAAAATAGCAATAAAATTCACCTAAACGAATCATGAAGGAATGATATCATATCATATCCGATAATAGATAATACGCTACTTAATCTCTATATTAACTAATTGAATGTATAAAAGTGGCAACATTTATTTTAAGGATAAATTATTTATAAATTATTTATTGTCAAGGATGAATATAACTTGTCAAGCATGAATTATTTTTATCAATAAATTATTTATTGTCAAGCATGAATATAACTTGTTAAATAACATGATGCCATTTAGTAAAATACTCATGAAAAAAACATACATATTTCATTTTTTTGTAAAAATTATAAATTATATTTTGAAATTCCAACAACTATATTAACTAAATATATTCAAAATTTTTACTAAGGTTTTACAAAAACAATTGTAATTAAACATTAAATTCTATCATCAATTTATAATTGTTACAATACAAAAATTTTATCACGTACCAAAAATATTATCATCAAAATAAACCCTAAACGAAACAAAATTAAATTCTAAATGCTAAAGCATTTTATTCTTGGGAACTATTATAATTTTTTTATAACGTAAATTATTTATCCTACTACAAAAATTAATCATATAACTAATAATAAAATCATAACTAATGAATTATTATAGTCTAAAACATTATTAAGAATAAGATTGTTGAGAGTATTAGAATAAAAATAATATGTAAAAATAAAACTAAACTAATATTTTCAAGAACACAAAAATATATCTTCCATGATAAAAAAAATTGTCCACTTTCCATTAAAAAAATCAATCAATACCTACATCTACAAAAAAAAAATCAATAAAGAACCAAACAAAAAAAATTCAAATAACCCCCAAATCCATAAAATATTATGTTTATTATTTTCGTTGTTCATAAAAAAAAATTTAATTAAGATCCAAATCCAGTAAAAAAACTTGGCCTGGCCTAGAAACTTATCTCCATTAAAGAAAAAAAATAGCAAAAATCAACCCATCATTATCATTCATAATTAATAACTAATCAATTTTACATCATTAAATATTTTAGTTCATCCACTGCAGTGGGGTCCACATCCTGCACCAAGATTAGCTTTTGTCTCACTATAGATTTAATTGCATTCTAGACACTTGTTCTATTAGGAGAATGACAACAAATTTTTACATATATAGAAGGAATATCTCTTCTACATGATAGAATTCACCCTAAAATATACTACAAAATTAAAAACATACAATAATTTTCTTAGATTCTTCAGAAATATATTCTCCACTTTTCTTTTAATGAATATTATATAACTTTCTTCTCTTGTGTTCGCCAAAACTGATAGACCATGTAGTGTGTGTAGTTTATGAGCAAGCATAGCAACTCTATTTTTTTATCGATCACAGAATTGTTTTGCCACTTTGAATCTAACCAGTGATCAACTAAGCCATTCCACACATCAAATTTCATTGCTTTAGGTCCATGACCCTTAATGTCAGCAATACTAGTAGAGTTTGCCTCCATAAAAGCTCTATTCCATGCTCATTTCAAAATGTCAGGATAGCAGTTATGCAGTGTCTTATTCCAAATAGTTCTTGTCATAGCTTTATCATAATTTGATGCAAATTTATGTTTTTCCTAAATTTAAAGAGTGAAGGACTTAGCAACTACTCAATCTAATTATTTATAAAAATCACATTAAAGCAACATTATAATAACTAACCAGAAAATCTTTAAACAATTTGTCCTTCATGTTTGAACAATAATCCTGCCATCTTGCTGCTGGAAAAGGCATCCTACTTAAGAAATCTTTCGTGATGTCAAAATTTACCGTATGATCTGCAAATCTCTTCCTACACTTAAAAAAAATACACAATTATTAAAAATAGTTTAACACACAACAACATAGATCATCAAAGCAACAACAAATTTTAGGCTTAGCTATACCACTCATAACATTAAAATAATTTATGAAAATATCATAAATCATAAAAATATAAAGCTCCCAAGAATGCAAGACTAAAGCAGTAACCATTGTCATCTTCATGCAAACAATCCCAATAAGAATTTCGTATACTCAACAACAAATATAATTGGTCATAGGCTGATTTAATCTCCTTTCTACTCGAAATTTTTCATCTAATCTCCTTCTAAACACACTTTAAATTATTGCTAGTTTAAATTTTAATAAACTAAAATGGAGCTCAAGTAAATTATATATATATATAAGTAATTGTTAATAACAGTCGAGATCAAACTTTCTCTCCATAATTTTTTCCTAAAAATCAGTAATTGTTAATTGTAAATCATTGTGTTCTTGTTAGAATAGCTTTATCCTAAATAAAATAAGGCCTAAAATCTATTGATTTTACAAATACAAACCAATCATACAAATATATACAATTAGTAGAATAATACACTATTATAATTTAATTTTTATATATTATTATACTTCTTTTAAAAAATACAGCATATGCATTACTAACAAGAATAATAAATGACATAATGTACACCAAAATTCAAAAATGCATGGCATAGTAGGTTTGGATTATTAACAAAAAATCAAATGGAGTTTTAACACTTTGCTCTATGCACAAACATCAAAATATGCTCAAATGTTGATTTAGTATCCATCCAGAAAAAATCATATCCATGAATTCTATCTTTGTGATAATTTCAACATGATAAGGTGTGAAATAAATATATATAAAAGTCACAACGTAATCAGGGATAAAATCTAATAATAAACTAATTAATTAAAGGTCGTGCACTTAGTGATACCCTTCTTTTTTATTTTAAGTAGAATGCATGTGGATATAGTAAAGTCAAAATAATATTTTTATAACTACTTATGGGTTAATGCCTTTCTCTACAGCTATTACCAGCTTCTTGTTACTCCTAATTTCAGTATGCACAGTTGATTATCCGACATTATGTTGCTTATTATCTTCTACATCTAAAGGAAATGTGTAAGATGAATTAGCACCTAAAATGAATAAGAGGACAATTTTAAATTATATGTGTAGTCACTTGTAAATATGTAAACATTTAGCAGTTGAAGTAAGTCATACCATCTAATTGTGGTGACGGTTGTGATAAAAATTATGGGGTTATTGTGATGCTGATCCAACATTTAATTGTGTAAGATGAGGTTCATCATTATTATCGCTCTGTTGACCTAAACATAAAAAAGACAAAAAAAGATAGGATAAAACCACTTCCTAGCCTAGGATTAAATAAATCACAATGAAGACATACAACTCAAATGTATAGTACAACTAGATACCTAACACGTGTACCAATAGTTAAGAAAAATCAATATCAACAGTTTGCTCACCTAAACTCAATAAAATACGCATACATCATATTTTCTAAATCAAGAGTTGATAATGGTAAAATAAATTTAACTATAAATGTGTACCTGGCCTACGCGAAGAAAGCTGAGATTGATCGATACGAGTGTTTCGTACTACTCGTCCACCTCTACCTTTTGGTGCCATGATTATTTGTCAAATAAAAAATAAATAAAAAACAAAGTGTTATTTAAATATTTAAAATACAACCAATTAAAATATTTAGAAGTGATAGTTACCAATAAAAATGAAGAATAAGATATTATTGCACAATTTTGATCACAAAATTGAATTAGCATATTTTCAAAATTATAAACATGTTGTATTAACTGCCCGTGTTTTTGCCTGAATAAAATAATTCATCAATTTGAGTTATTAGCTACATTTGTAAACAATGACACTTGTCAATCCCGTTTTGCTTTTAAGCCAGTTACCTCATTAGAATTTGGCATTCATCTTTTAAATAATAAACATGATTTCTGACACATAATACTACATAGAGGTATTTGCGGTGCAATTTGATTCGATTTTTAAGAAAAAATCATCCGATCCAATTTTATATTAGTAGTTCGGTTCGGTTTGGTTCGCTCTTTTTACTGAGACCATCCGAACCAAACCAAACCAATTAAAATCAGTTTAGTTTGGTTCAATTTATTCGGTTTTTCAATTCAAAAAATGTATTCAATTCTAGTTATTTTCCATGCACTAAAACACTGTCCTATATATTATTTTCAACAAAAATATATGCAACAAAATAACAAGTTTAATTTCACAAAGTCATAAATACAGTCATACAACATAATAACTAACAAAAATCTTGATACAAGAAGTTCAACGACAAAAAAAATTATAATACAATAATCGAAAAACATGAAAAGTTCAATACAATAAAAATAAAAAAGTTGCTTCCATTAATTTGTACAGCAAAGCAGCCATATTTTGATGTTCCCTAGCAAGATCACAAAACATTGCTCAGCAAACAAAGAACCTGAAATCATAAATTGAGTTATAACAATTAATATCAAATAGGGTTGTATATTCAGAAAAAAATGAATGTTAAACGAAAATTAGGGGAACAGGGCTCATGCCTCAATTTTTGCATTATTTTCAAAATTAGAATCATAACAAGTTTCAGCAAATAAACACAGTTTACAAACAAAATCATTGGTTCACTTTATTAAAACTGTAGAATTATTGCAGTAGAAGGCAGCAACCTTAAATCGAAATTAAAAAAAATTGTCAAAACAGAAATCACAAAGTCACTAACAAGTAATCAACTTGACTCAAATCATTAACAAAGTAGTAGAAACACAACAAATTAAAATAATCAACAATTTTGTAAAAATAGCAGAAGCAGAAGATGGAACAATAATCAACCTCACTCAGAAAAATTAAGAAACAAAAAAAAAGGCAAGAGACTGAATCAGAAATAGAACCAAACTAAATCAAAAATACAACCAAACTGATTCCAAAAATTTTCATGTGGTGCACTAATTCCACAAATTCTTCTTCTTTCACCTTCTATTTTCCTGCATTAACATTGAATAAACAAGAAATTCAGAATCAACCTTAAACAAGAATTGCTCTAAATCAAACAGAACAAAAAATTCAAAATTAAAAAACAAAATTAGAATCAACAACTCAGCCATAGAATCAAGAACAAGCCAAATATCATAGTCTTAGTGTTTTTTTTTTCTTAAAAGATTATTTGAGGAAGGTTAAAAGGGTATGAACTTGTACCTTGAGGAAGTAAAAAAACTTCTCTGCAATATATTTCTGTTCAAGTGCAGCACCTTTCTGTTGGACCTTACCTGGGTGAATGCATAAAGTTGCTTTTCTGTAAACCTTTTTCATCGAAGTGGAAGAGATTATATCTGTAATAGACACTGGCTCCTAGCCACATTCTGGCCAAAGAACATGAATATGAAATTCAGGATAAGATTTGAGAAATGAAAAATTACAAGAAAGATTTGAACAATAAATTATAGAATTGTTTCAACAAAAGAAAATGAAATAATGAAAATATACATAAAGAAGATGCATCATTTTCTTGTACAATAAAGCTAATAAATATGCTCTAGCATTTGAAATGGAGTAATATATAAAATAAACAATTAAGAAATAAAATCATAAAATAAGTGAAATTTTTATAAAACTCAAAAACTTCTAAAACAATACATAATTTGACAAGATGAAATAGTAGTCTACTTCATTTATAACCAATATAAATAATTCAGTTGCAAATATAATTTAGCACAACCATAGTGAATAGAAACATTGATGAACGAGATACATTGAGTGAAAAATTAAAAAATTTCAACTACATATGGTGTTTCTATCTAATTTTTTATCTTGTAACAATAATATTCTAGATAGGATCTAGTCATTCTTGCTTACACTTTCATGCTATAGCTATTCTGAAGCGGGTAATAATTGACTACTTAGTTAAAAACAAAATCAAATAATTTGTTGTGTCCATTTTCTTTACACTTTCTATTAGAGTAGTAACTAAAGAGAATGGTGTATTAGCAAATCAAAACTAATGTCAAAAGAGCATTTGTCTTGTAATTATGATAGCAATGCCCGCATATTGGTTTCTTTTCCTGCAGCCCATCTCTTTATCTAAACATCCGTATAATCGGCGATTCTCTGCTACATTAAAATCAAATCACACCCAAATAAAGTATGAGAAAAAATAAGGAAAAACCCATGAAGACATCATTTGTGTTCTAAGTTCAAAGTACAACAAGTATATGAAATATCACATGAGGGTTCATATATGGATCATTAAACAAAAAGATCTGACTATCAAATCAATTTAGGACACCTAATGGGCACATTTAGATAGGTTTTTCAAAAACTTCCCTTTAAGAAAAAACTCAGAATTGGTTTTCTAAATTGTCTTGTGTCATTTGATTGGTTCACTCTTGCAGCCGGACCTCCTTTATTTTTTTTGATATTTGCAGCTAAGTTTTGTTTAGTGTCACCAGTATTTATATTGGCTTTTCTGGTAGTATTATTTTGCATCTTACCCATGACAAATTCCTCAAGCTCATCTATCGATGATACATTTGAGCTATTAACTACATAAAACATAATTTAGAAAACTGCTTAGTAGTGATAGAAACAAAGATAGGTAATGGTAGTTTTTAACTAAAGCATTCAGAAAAACCTTTATTTGAGTATGTAACATTTGTTGCCTTAAGTGGAGGTCTTAATATTAAGGAAGTACTAGAGTTGTCTCATGTACCTTTGGAAATATTCCACTTATTAATATGTTCCAATGAGTCAAAGAATGATTGTGAAGATGCTGCGCGTGAGTGGTTTTAAACACTAAAAATGGATCATCATGAGAGGCGGCAGCAGGTTTGATTGAAATAGCAGTTGGTTTATGAGACTTATTACTTGCTCTTCTGAAAAATACAAAATAAAAGAGATAAGAGAGAAAAAAATACATGACGAGATTGTTAGACTGATTAGATGAATAGTGAGACACACCTACCAATGGATTAATTTATGTTTTTATTTATGCCTTATTTACAAATAGATTCATAACATCCTTAATCATCAAATCAGCAACTTTAGCAACTGCATACTCTAGAATACCAACCACCTACAAATTGCCTTAAGTGAGAGAAAACAATAGCACAAATAGATAAACCCGAGCTTATCAAATTTAATATTTACATGACCGCAGTAATGAAATTTGCACAAAAATAAAAGGAGACAAATTACCTTACATCCATTGCCTCCAAAACTGTTTATAGCTGAACCCCAGTCAAATTCTCAACTTGTAAGTGATATCTAAACAAATAAATAAGAATTTTTTATTATATAAACCCTAAAACTAAAACAAAACATATATTAAGAAAGAGATTCAATGGAACAAGCATAGAACCTTACCTTGATTTTGTAAGGTGGCTGAGGCATTTCATCAAACATATGAGATACATAAAGACACAAAATATGTGAATCTACATAACATAGTCTTCATTCTCATATTCGAAACTAGCACTTTTACTATCTTCACTGTCAATATCTTCGTTATCATTAATGAACTCATCATTAAGTAAAGTGTCCATTGGACAATTTATATCTTCTACGTTTATTTCTTCCATTGGAGAATTTGCATCAAAGAATAAAATATCTCCATCCTCCAAAACAACACGTTGCACTCTTAATTCAAATACACTTTCTTGATAAAAATTAGTACTATCATCTTGCTCATTGGGTTCTTCATCTAAATCATGCTATGTTTCATTCATAAAGAGCTCGGCTCTAACTTTACAAGCCGCCCACCATTCCCCACTAGACTTATACCCACTATGTGGATATTTTGTGCAATATACCTGTTGTGCTTGTTCAGCCAAAACAAACGGCTCGTTTGATTGTAGTCTTGATTTATACTTTATGTTAACTAACCCATATCTCTTGTTAATTTTTACTCCATTAATTAGGTCAAACTAGCAGCATTGAAAGATAACTATAGTGTTTCCATAGCCTAAGTATGATAGTTCCAATATCTCCTCAAAAATGCCGTAGTAGTCTAAGTCATTTTTCCTATAAATATTTCCTTTAACACATATTCCACTATTCATAGTAGCTCTATTTTTATCATGATCCTTAGTATGAAATCTATATCCATTAATTTTTAAGCCATTATACGAAGTGACAGACTTGGAAGGACCATGAGCTATCTGTTAAATCATTCTACTTTTAATGTGACCTGTATCTACCTACAAATGAATACAATGACAAATAAAAGTTATACATTCTTGCTTTAAAAAATAATTTTAATGTTTTAAATATTTAATTTTAAAAGTCACTCACTTGATTTTTTATCCATCTATTGAAGTCCTTATCACAGGCATTTAGTATTTCATCTTCGGAGATATTTGGATCTAATTCTTTCAATGAATCCTCAAATTGTCTAATAAATAAAGTAATCAATATAACATTCAGTTTAATTGTAAAATTAATGTATATAATATGAATATAAAAACTAGTTTTGACTTACTGGAGATAAGGTTCTATTTATTTGCAGTTGACAAGAAAGTATGTGTGGGCGATATGAAGCTCTTCATCAATTAAGTATTTTTTTGAACCTCACCCGATGGAAAGGCATGGGTATCTAAAATAGACAAGTGATTTTCGTCAATATTTAAACCACCATCATCATTCCTAGGAACTTGAGTACGCCTTGATTGTATTGTTGACTCAAAATATATAGAAGTAAAATTTAAAATTTCTTCCAAAATATATGCTTCGCAAATAGATCCTTCAACTCTTGCCATTATAGCATACACCTTTCAACTAGATACATCCATTAATATTTCACAGGTCCTCCAACCTTAGCTTCATAGGGGATGTGGATAACTAAATGCTCCATCACAACAAAGAAAGCTGACGAAAAATATTTTTTAGCTTACAAACTGTTTTAATAATGGAAATCTCTGCCTTCTCCACAACATCAGGACATATTTCAGTAGCACAAATTTCTTTAAAGAACAAGTTGAGCTCTATTAATACTCCCCATATAGATTTTGATAACATATCTCGAAATGCCAAAGGAATTAGTCTTTCCATGAAAACATGGCTGTCGTGACTCTTCATTCCATATATCTTCCCATCCACTAGATTAACATCATGAAATATGTAATGCATAACCATCAGGAAATTTTAATTGCTTTGTCCTCTCATATACTGTCCTTCTTTGTTGAGAATCGAAGACATATGTTGCTTTTCGTTTTTTTTTTCACTTTTCATTCTCAAATACCAACTCCAAGTTAAGGCATTTGCAAATTATCTTCAAATCTTCTCTTGCATTTACGTTGTCTTTTGTCTTGCCCTTTACGTCCATAATAGTGTCAAAGATGTTGTCAAAAATACTTTTTATTCAATGTGCATAATGTCTAGATTGTGTCTTATCACATTAGTTTACCAATAAGGCAACTCCCAAAAATTGTTTTTTCTCACCCAATTATGAATGGTACCAAAGTCACCCTTTTTTCCTCTCGAATTAGCCGCAAAGTTAGCTTCCTCGAGTTTTTCCAACTCATTTCAGATTTCAACTCCACTCATTCATTTCGGTGGAAAAAAGTTTTCCACAGTTGACTTTGTAAAAGAGTACCGATCACGACAAAATGCATGACCAGCAAGCAAGTACTGTTGATGACAATCAAACCAATAAGGTTCCATAAGCCAAAAAATCGCTTATAGTCCACAATAATGCTGCCTTCATGTTAAAATTTTTCTTTTTGCATGCATCATAAGTAGTAACTCCATTGTCCCACAAAACCGTTAACTCGTCAATTAGTGGTCTAAGATAATCATCTAATCTTTTTTTGGGAGACTTTGGTCTAGGGATTAAAAGACTGAGGAATATGTACCCTCTTCTCATGCACATATTTGGAGGAAGATTGTAAGGTATGACAAACACAGGCCAACATGAGTATGGAGTCTTCGAGAAAGAAAATAGATTAAAACCATTAGTGCGAAGTCCAAGCCTAGCATTTCTAGATTCTTGGGCAAATAGTTCATGCGTGGCATCAAATTGTTTCCAAGCATCAACATCAGCCGGATGTGTGATCACCGATTCATCTTGGCGTACTCCATCCACATGCCACTTCATATATTGTGCATTAGTTTTAGACATAAACAAATGTTAAAGCCTTGGAGTAAGAGAAAAACATCTCAATATTGAGTATGGCACATCCTTGCTGCTATTAGCTGTATCCCCTTCCTTTGGCTTACATTGTGGGTTTCCACACATTGTGCAGGCTACATAACTAGTCTTGTCACATGTTTCTTTATAATATAGCATGCAGTGATTAGGATAAACATCAATTTTCTCATATTCTAATCCCAATCCTTGAATCATTGTTTTTGACCGGTAGAAATCTTCTGGCAACTTCTCTGATTTTGGGAGCATGCTCTTGATTATAGCAACCATTCGATTATAACAGCTTTACTCATGTTGAATTCTGACTTCAAGTTCACCAGCTGGGTTACAGCTAACAATATTGTATGCTTGGTGCAGCCATCCCACAAAGGTTCGTCAACACTCTTCCGCAACTTATAAAACTTCGACGCTGATGGATTTGGATCCTCTTCTAAACCATCCACTACGTTTAAGTTATCACCTGCACCATCAATACCCATGTCTACATATGGATTTGTATTCTCCTCTACATGTTCTTGGGTAACATTTATTGTATCCTGTTCAACCCATCTTTCGTCGCCATGAGCAGTCCAATTTATATAACCCTCCATAAACCCACGACCAAACAAATGCTTTTCGACCCAAAATATTTCATCCCTAATTCTATTCTTGCATTTTTGTTCATGGAAAAAGAATGAAACCTAAACTATCAACGACTATCGGGTTTCTTTCTACAAAATCTATGAATTCCTCAACACCTTTCTTAAGTTCCCCGCTTAGATGACCAGTGTAATCTTGCCTTTGTTACATGCAACTTCTATCGGGTGCCATGATTATCTAGACTAAGGTTTCATTTTAGTTATAATACCAATATTTAACATGCATATAAATGGCATAGTCTAGTATATTTTTTTTCCGTAAATTTCATTAATATATTTTTATTCACAATCAATACTAAATAACCCCTTCTATAAGTTATAAAGTAACAAACATAATACATTCAATTTGAAAATAAAGATATAAATCATAAAAAGATAATATACAAAGCTTGAAGAAAATAATAATAAACAATTTGAAGTATTAGAAACACCAAAAACAGTTGGGTATCATTAATCTCATGTCAAGAACTTGAAATCGTAAGGTTAAAAAGTATGGAGATATATCGGGTTCAATAAAAAAATATCAATAACTAATTATATCTTTTAATACAATAAGAACTCAAGAGATTGATAGAAGTACCATTACAGTAAGAAAAGAGGAACTTAAATTCATGACAATATAAAGCAAGACAGCAAAAAACTCAATTTCAATCAGTAAGAAATTCTTTCAACAATAAACAAATTTAAGTAATCATTTCAAAACAGCAATAAATTCAAGGTTCCAGTAACAAATTTTAGCAACACATTCAACTTTCATAAACAAAATTAAAGTGCATCCAAGTTCAATCAGTAACCAATTCTTTTAGCAAAGAATAAATTTAAGTGATCATTTTAGAACAGCAACAAATTCAAGTTTCCAGTAACAAATTTCAGTAACACATTCAATTTTTAGCAACAAATTCAATTTTCAATAACAAAATCAAAGTGCATTAATGAATTACATCAACAAAACTAAAACAGAAAGAAAGGAAAAATTAATTGGAACTCACCAAATCGGTTTATGTGATTGAAGCTGACGGTGAGGCTCAAATTAAGAAGACGAACAAAGACTAGCCCACCGGAACTTACTACTTCTGCTGCCGGCGACGACGAGCACAGGGAAGGCACGTGTCTAAGTACGAGAGGATGACGAGACAGAGAGCGACTCTGGGACCTGCTACTTCTTCCATGGTGACGACGATGGGGAAGAAGGTGTGTGACTGGGTACGAGACAGTGACATTGAAAAAAGTTGGCCAACTAGCCTGACGACTGAAGCAAGAAGACGACAACGAGCGCAGAAAGGTGGCGACTGAGCTTGAGACAGTAAGGATGAGTGCGAGAACCTTGAGTCTGAAACAGTGAGTGCCAAACTAGAAGAGATGTGAGACACCGAAGATGAGAGTGGCATGAGAGAGGTAAGAGAGCTTGAGGGAGAGAGTGGCGAGAACAAGACCCAGGGAAGAGAGACGTTGAGTCTCAGGGTTGGTGCGCGTTTAGATCAAGAGGGAGAACCTGGGTTGGAATGACGCCATTTCTATATTGTTATTTTTTTCCTAATATTTTTAGGAAATTAATTTCTATGTTTTTTAAATCATAAATTTGAGATAAAAAATAAAAATTTTGTAAATAATAAATTATTAATAAATGAAAAATAAAAATTTTATGATTTATTTAATTTTTTAATGTATAGAATAATGAGATTTGAATTAATTTAAGTAAAATACTAAAATCATTATGTTATTATTATATGTAACAATCAAGATAAAAAATTTATAAATATTTGTAAATTTATTTATTTTCTCAATCTTATTTAATTTGAAGCAGATATAAAAATTTAAATTTAAAAAATTTTTTTCACATAATTTTAGTTGCTACAAATTTTTTCTTTTAATTTTATATTTAATATCTTAAATCATCTTTTGTTTCATTATTCTTTCAATTTTTTATTTTTATTTTATTTTTTTCTTACTATTCTTCATACACATATCTATCATTATTTTTTTTCATGAAGTGTAAGAAAGATAGAAAAAGAATACTATATGTACTCAGTAGAATAAGGAAGAAGACAACAAGAATAGAAGTTATTTGTAAAATAAAAAAGATAACGGTAAGAAGAAGGAAGAAAAATTAACTGATAATTACATTTTTGACCAATACTAATAAGAGACAATAATAGTTATACATGTATTAAGAATGATAATAGAAGGAAATAGTGTTTTAAAGATGTTTAAAATAAGATTGAAGAAATATATTTTTTTTATCTATTAGAATTATAGATGGAGATAAAGAATGATTTTTGGATATAAATTTTTAATTTTGTTTCTAATTAAATAGCATTGAGAAAATAAATAATTTAATAATATTTATAAATAACTAATCTTTAAATAATATTAGTAAGTGTTTATATTAATTTTTTTACACATAAGTAATGACGGAATAGGACTAATGTGTTTCCTCACAAATTAGTATCAACATGAAATAAGTGAGGGAAGTCTATGAGTTGTTAAGCGGTCGCTAATTCCTCACTAAATAAGCTTTTGGTTAGTGACTTAATTGCAACCAGTTACTTCTAACATTTTTTCGGTTAGCTTTGGATTTGTTATAACTCTGCGACGGATTTCCAACGAGATTAGCGAGTAATTTGCTACAAAATAGGTAAGATATAACTTTTGCTTTGCTAAAAGATTGTCATTATCAAGTCACTCGTTAAATTAAACTTGCGACAACTTAGCGACAAATGTATTTCGCCGACAGATCAGCGACTTGAAATCAGCGAATAAAGTGTGTCAGTTGTTAAACAGTCGCAAATTTCTTGCTACTTAGGTCCTAGGCGCTCAATATCCGTATTTCCACTTTAGCGACTAATTAGCAAGGAACACTTCCCTAACTGAATGATTTATCCATTGCGACGAATTAGCGACGACTATTTTCTGTCACTACCATAATTTTGAATTTTTACAATATTATGCAACAAATTAGCGAGAAACTAGTTGCTAGCTAAAAATAAAAACTTTGGTAACAAATTAGCTAGGAAATTGTCCATCGTAAATGTATTTTAAGTCTTTTTGACGGATTAGCTTGTAACATTGTTCCTCATTAATTAGCCTTCTCGCACAAAGTTTATTTAGCGACGAACTAGTGTGTGAATTGTTTCTCGCTAATT
Source organism: Arachis duranensis (assembly GCF_000817695.3). Lineage (NCBI taxonomy): Eukaryota > Viridiplantae > Streptophyta > Magnoliopsida > Fabales > Fabaceae > Arachis > Arachis duranensis. The sequence continues at coordinate 93,842,103 of NC_029774.3, read as the reverse complement.
GTATGTCAAACATTTGCGACGGAATAGTGTACCATAATATCATTCGCTACTTTACTTTTATTCGATTGAACCCGTTAGTGAGTGATTTGCTAGAACATTTTTACTCGCTAATTAATTTGTGACAAATTAGCGAGGAAATTTTTTTCGCTCTTTTTTTAGTTAGAAAAGTCCATTTGCGAGAACTTACTCGTGAATCTCTCGCTAATTAGTCGCTTTTCTCAAGTTCGGATTTTGTGACCGCTCATTAATTTTATTGTTAGTGTGTTATTATTTCTTTGCAAGTTAGTGACAAATTAATGACAAAAAATACTTCTCACAAAAATTTATCGCTAATTTGTCAAGTTTTTGTAGTGATTCTGCACTTTCTAAAAAATCATTGAAAAAAAGAATTGCTAGATCCAAAACCAAAAAATGAAAGGAAAAAGAAAATCTTCTTTTAAAAAAAAAAGAAAAAAGAAGAGGGAGTAGAAGTTAGAGAAGCATATGATACTTAATCTAACTTTAATATAGTAATAATTGAAATCTGATGAATAAGATAGTGATAGTCTTTTTTTTTTAATTTTATCAAATATATAATTAAATCAGTACAATAAAAGCTAGGAAGAACAAGATAATATTTGTCCTATGGCTATTGAAAAGCCTCTGGCTAACAAACTTCAAAAAAAAAAATTGAAAAGTCTATGGTCCAAAAACAGAAGGCTCATCATATATATCAATCCTTCTAAATTATATCATTCAAAATGGTTCTAATGCTTGCTATATAGTTCAGTTATACATAAACAAGATTCAATTAATATCAAATCTTGCACTGCTATGAGTAATTATTATTTCTTCTGAGATGTATGACATGTCAATAGATTCATTAAGAATCAATCTTAGCTTCTTCATACACCCATATATTGAAATCACAGATTTTCATTTGCACAAATAATAATAATTCAAGCAATACAAAGAGTGTTTGATCCATTTATTTTTCTATGGCTTGAAAGTCACTGTCATTCAAATTATTTGAGTTGAATACAAGTTTTGAGGTTCAATTTCATGTAAACGTCCTTTTAAATTTATTTTTCCTAGCTTCTAACATACACTATATAATTTAAATACCCTAACAAACTTATTTTTTTTCTAATGAAAAAGACTAAAAAGAGTGCAAACACAGATAAGATCTCATCATAAGCATGGTCCCATTGTAATCAGCTTCCAAGATTATCCTAATTCCTGTGAGGATATTATTGCAGTGATAATAGGTTAATGAAATAAAAAAAAAGAAAGATAAAAAAATATATATATAGAGTCCATGATTCAACATTGAATATATCAAGTTACTAACAACTATTCAAAATTAAAATTGATCATAAAAACAATGTGAGCTTGAGGAAGAAGATAACATTCTATAAACTAATACAGATAACAAATACCTGCTAACATAACTATGTTATATTAAAAGGAAAAATGCATTTATCAAAAAAGTTAGAGTTACCAAAAAGGCTAAATATATTCACAAACTAGGATAAATGGAAAAAGAAAGAAACAAAACAAGAAGCATCTATCTCAAAGAGAAGACTTTGTTGATTTCTTAATTATTATTTCTTCTGAGATACATGGCATGCCAATTAGATTAATAATGAATCAATCCCAAATAATAATAAGATTAAATGAAATAATAAGAAGAATAAATATCTGATGCACGAAATTTTAATCCCAATATCAAAATCAAGATTTCTTATGATTTCGTACCACTAACCAGCAAGTGCACTGGGTCGTCCAAATAATACCTTACGTGAGTAAGGGTCGATCCCACGGAGATTGTTGGTTTGAATCAAGCTATGTTTATTTTATTATTCTTAGTCAGGATATCAATTATAATTATTAGTTTGAATTATTAGAAAAATAAAAGAGCGTGAAATAATTACTTGTTGTGCAGTAATGGAAGATATGTTGGAGTTTTGGAGATGCTTTGTCTTCTGAATTCCTGTAATGTAATATTTAACTCAATACCATAATGCAGGGTTCCTTCCATGGCAAGCTCTATGAAGGGTGTCGCCGTTGTCAATGGCTACTTCCCATCCTCTCAGTGAAAATGGTTCAAATGTTCTGTCACAGCATGGCTAATCAGTTGTTGGTTCTCGATCATGTCGGAATAGAATCCATTGATTCTTTTGCGTTTGTCATCACGCCCAACACTCGCGAGTTTGAAGCTCGTCACAGCCATCCAATCCCAGAATCCTACTCAGAATACCACAGATAAGGTTTAGACTTTCTAGATTCTCATGAATGCTGCCATCAATCTGGCTTATACCACGAAGATTCTGATTCAGGAATCTAAGAGATACTCATTCAATCTGATGTAGAACGGAGGTGGTTTTCAGACACACGTTCATGGAGTGAGGAAGGTGATGAGTGTCACGGATCATCACCTTTTCCACAATTAAGCGCGAAGGAGCATCTTAGATAGGAATATGCATATTTGAATAGAAAAATATAAGTAATTGCATTAATTCATCGAGACGCTGCAGAGCTCCTCACCCCCAACAATGGAGTTTAGAGACTCATGCCATCAAAGAGTATAAAATTCAGATCTAAAAATGTCATGGGGTACAAAATAAGTCTCTAAAAGTTGTTTAAATACTAAACTAGTAACCAAGGTTTACAGAGAATGAGTAAACTAAGATAATTGGTGCAGAGATCCACTTCTGGGGCCCACTTGGTGTGTGCTGGGGCTAAGACTTAAGCCTCTCACGTGCTTGGGCTGTTTTTGGAGTTGAACGCTAGGTTGTAACGTGTTTTGGGCGTTGGACTCCAACTTGTAACCTGTTTCTGGCGCTAGACGCCAGACTGCAACATGGAACTGGCGTTGAATGCCAGTTTACGTCGTCTATCTTTGCGCAAAGTATGGACTATTATATATTGCTAGAAAGCCCTGGATGTCTACTTTCCAACCCAATTGAGAGCGCGTCAATTGGACTCCTGTAGCTCCAAACAATCCTTTCCGAGTGCAGGGAGGTCAGGATCCAACAGCATCAGCAGTCCTTGTTCAGCCTAACTCAGATTTTTGCTCAGCTCCCTCAATTTCAACCAGAAAATACCTGAAATCACAGAAAAACACACAAACTCATAGTAAAGTCTAGAAATATGATTTTTGTCTAAAAACTAATAATATTTTACTAAAAACTAATTAAAACATATTAAAATCTACATGAAATTACCGCCAAAAAGCGTATAAAATATTCGCTCATCACAACACTAAACTTAAACTGTTGCTTGTACCCAAGCAACTAGATGAATAAAATAAGATAAAAATAAATTAAGGAGCAATAAAATCTCCGAGTTTTAAGTGAAGCTCAGATTCTAATTTAGATGAGCGGGACTAGTAGCTTTTTGTTTCTGAACAGTTTTTGCATCTCACTTTATCCTTTGAAATTCAGAACGATTGGTATCCATAGGAACTCAGAATTCAGATAGTATTATTGATTCTCCTAGTGTAGTATGTTGATTCTTGAACACAGTTACTTTATGAGTCTTGGCCGTGGCCCTAAGCACTTTGTTTTCCAGTATTACCACCAGATACATAAATGCCACAGACACATAATTAGGTGAACCTTTTCAGATTGTGACTTAGCTTTGCTAAAGTCCCCTATTGGAGGTGTCCAGAGCTCTTAAGCACACTCTTTTGCCTTGGATCACGACTTTAACCACTCAGTCTCAAGTTCTTCACTTGGACCTACATGCCACAAGCACATGGTTAGGGACAGCTTGGTTTAGCCGCTTAGGCCTGGATTTACTTCCTTGGGCCCTCCTATCCACTGATGCTCAAAGCCTTGGATCCTTTTTACCCTTGCCTTTTGGTTTTAAGGGCTATTCACTTTTTTCTTTTTCTTGATCCAATGAAATATTGTAATTTTTAAAATTTTTTTCACTGCTTTTTCTTGCTTCAAGAATCAAATTCATGATTTTTCAGATCAGCAATAATATTTTTCGTGTTCCTCATTCTTTCAAGAGCCAATATTCATAAAATTCAAGATAAAAAATATGCACTGTTCAAGCATTCATTCAGAGAACAAAAAGTATTGCCACCACATATAATTAATTATAATTTTTCTTATTAAGAACTCGAAAGATATAAATTACCCCTTTATTCTAGAAATCTACTATTTTATTCATGTTTGATGATGATGAGAAAAATAAATTATAACTTAATTGAGAATAAAATCAGAAATAGATATACTAATTACTACTACTCCTATATAACTTCTAAAGTAAATTCCTATAATAACAACTATCACAAAGTTAAAGATAAAATTAGAACTCAACAACCTGTATTTTGGGAAGTGGATGTTCCTTTGGTTTGTGGGGTGCTTGGTCCTTCAAGAATTAATTTCTGACGCTTCAGTTCCCTCAAGTCGCGCCCTTGCTCCTCTTGTTCCCTAAATAATTTGCAAAGCATGCTATTTTGATTATTCTGTTCTTCCTTTATTTGGCCCATAGCTTCTTGTAACTTGGAAACAGATGCCCCAAGATGCTCCCAATATTCAAATTGAGGGATTTCTGGGAGAAATTCCTGTGCTCTCCTCTTGATGGGGTCATCCTGCAACTGTTGTTTTTCCATTGATATTTTCGTGATTGGCCGTTCAACTGAGATATACTCAGTTATTCCCATGCTCACTCCCGCATCTTTGCAGAGCATAGAAATTAAGCTTGAATAAGCCAATTTGGCATCTTTGGAGTTCTTGTTTGCTATTTTGTAAAATTCAAACACGATTAGTTGATGAACTTCTACTTCTCTTCCCAACATGATGCAGTGAATCATCACTGCTATTTTAATAGTGACTTCAGAATGGTTGCTAGTGGGCAATATAGAACATCGAATGAAGTCTAGCCAACCTCTGGCTACTGGTTTGAGATCTTCTCTCTTGAGTTGAATTGGGATGCCTATCGTGCTGGTGGTCCACCTGGCTTTAGGGATGCATATATCCTCTAGAATCTTGTCCAGGCCCTTGTTTGTTCTCATCATTCTCCTATTAAAGGATTATAGGTCATCTTTTAGCTGAGGTAGCTTAAAGATCTCCCTGATTTTGACAGGATGGATGTGAACAATCTTTCCTCTGACCAAAGTCCGATAGTCATAGAGGGCAGTTCCAGATATTCTCTGCCTGTCTGTTTGCCAAAGATTAGCGTAGAACTCCTGAATCATATTCCTTCCCACTTTTGTTTCAGGATTAGCTAGGATTTCCCAGTTCCTGTTTCAAATTTGCTCTTGGATCTCCGGATATTCATCTTCTTTCAGATCAAATTTGACTTTCGGGATCACTGATCTTAGACCCCTTATTTTATAGTAATGGTCTGAATGTTCTTTGGTTAAGAACTTCCCTTGATTCCAAAGTGGTTTTGGAATACTCAATTTCTTGCCTCTTGGGGTGGGTTATTTTCCTTTAGGGGCCATGATCTAAGTGAGTATATTTTTGTGATCACGGATAAGCACACCAAACTTAGAGGTTTGCTTGTCCTCAAGCAAAAGAAAAGAAAGGAGAGGGATAGAAGGAGAGCTAGTGTGGAATGGTGGATGAGAAGAGGGAGGCCGAATGGGGATTTAAAAGGGAGGGGGTGGGTTTCGAAAATTAAAAAGATATAAGATAAAAGATATGATTAATAAAAGATAAATATGATAAGAAAAAGATATTATTTTAAAAAAATTGTGAATGATATTTGTAAAAGATAAATCTGAATTTTTATTTTGAAAAAAAAGATTTAAAAAGATAGTTGAGTTTTGAAAGATTTGAAAAAGAGTTGGATTGGATTGGAAAAGGATTTGTTTTTATGGATTAAGATGCACTTGATATTTTTTAACAAGGGATTTTAGAAATTAGGGTTTTTAGAAATTAGGATAGAAATTTTTGGAATTGAAGGACGAGATTTTGAAACATGTTTATGCAAGAAATCATGAAGTTGAAACGTGGAAAATAAAATAAAATAAAAATTGTGAATTAAAAACAAATTTACCTCCTCCCCACCATCCTGGCGTTAAATGCCCAAATGCTGCATGTTTTGGGCGTTTAACGCCCATGTGCTGCTCTCCTGGGCGTTCAACGTCCAGCTGTTGCTTCTTTCTGGCGTTGAACGCCAGGAAGTCCTTTGTCACTGGGCGTTTTTTTGAACGCCCAGGACGCTGTCAATCTGGCGTTAAATGCCCAGAAGGTGCTTCTTTCTGGCGTTTAATGCCCAGAAGATGCTCCTTTCTGGCGTTTAACGCCCAGATGGCTATCCTTACTGGCGTTGAACGCCCAGTGGATGCTTCTTTTGGGCGTTCAACGCCCAAAATAGTTTTTACTGGCTTTTTCGAACGAGTGAGCTTCTTTTTACTGTTGTATTCTCTGAATCCTTCTGTAACTCTGTGAACTCATGCAAATTGCCATTTTACTTTGAAGAAAATTGACATAAATCTGTAAAAATTAATTAATTAAAGAAAGAAAAAGCTTCTTGCCCAATCCTTTCGACGGTTAATTACAGTCCGTTTCAGGATTCTTTTAAGTTCTCTATTAGAGACTTTAGCTTGCCCATTTGTTTGTGAATGATATGGAGTGGCTACCATGTGGCTAACTCCATATCGAACCAAAGCAGAGTAAAGCTATTTATTGCAAAAATGAGTGCCCCCATCACTGACTAATACTCTAGGGGTACCAAATCTGCTAAAGATGTGTTTCTGGAGGAATTTTAGCACTGTTTTAGTGTCATTAGTGGGTGTTGCAATAGCTTCCACCCATTTGGATACATAATCCACTGCCACCAGAATATAAGTGTTTGAGTATGATGGTGGGAAAGGCCCATGAAGTCAATACCCCATACATCAAACAACTCAATCTCCAAGATCCCTTATTGAGGCATGGCATAACTGTGAGGCAAATTGCCAGATCTTTGGCAACTGTCACAATTAAGTACAAACACTCGGGAATCCTTATAAAGAGTAGGCCAGTAGAAGCCACATTGGAGAACTCTTGTGGTTGTTCGCTCACTTCCAAAATGTCATCCATACTGTGATCCATGGCAGTGCCAGAGGATCTTCTGTGCTTCTTCTTTAGGCACACATCTACGGATTACTCTGTCTGCACATCTCTTGAAGAGATATGGTTCATCTCGAAGATAGTACTTTGCATCCATGATCAACTTCTTTGATTGCTGCCTACTGTACTCTTTGGGTATGAATCACACTGCCTTGTAGTTTGCAATGTCTGCAAACCATGGCACTTCCTGGATGGCAAAGAGTTGCTCATTCGAAAAGGTCTCAAAGATCTCAGTAAGAGGGAGGGACGCCCCTTCTACTGGTTCTATTCGGGACATGTGATCTGCTACTTGGTTCTCTGTCCCTTTTCTGTCTCTTATTTCTATATCAAATTCTTGCAGAAGCAAAACCTATCTGATGAGTCTGGGTTTTGAATCCTACTTTGTGAGTAGATATTTAAAAGCAGCATGATCAGTGTACACAATCACTTTTGATCCTACCAAATAGGATCTGAACTTGTCAATGGCATAAACCACTGCAAGTAATTCTTTTTTTGTGGTTGTGTAGCTCTTCTGTGCGTCATTTAAAACACGGCTAGCATAGTAAATGACGTGCATAAGCTTATCATGCCTCTGTCCCAACACTGCACCAATGGCATGATCACTGGCATCACACATCAATTCAAATGGTAATGTCCAGTCTGGTGCAGAGATGACTGGTGCTATGACCATCTTAGCTTTCAGGGTCTCAAACGCCTGCAGACACTCCTTATCAAAGATAAATGGCGTGTCAGCAGCTAGCAGATTACTCAGAGGTTTGGCAATTTTTGAAAAATCTTTTATAAACCTCCTATAGAATCCTGCATGCCCCAGAAAGCTTCTGATTGCCTTAACATTGGCAGGTGGTGGAAATTTACCTTAGCTTAATCCACTTTTATACCCTTGTTCGAAATTTTGTGCCCAAGGACAATTCCTTCAGTCACCATAAAGTGACATTTTTCCCAGTTTAAAACCAGGTTAGTCTCTTGGCACCTCTTTAGAACAAGTGCTAGATGGTCAAGACAGGAGCTGAATGAGTCTCCAAATACTGAAAAGTCATCCATGAAGACTTCCAGAAATTTTTCCACCATATCAGAGAAAATAGAGAGCATGCACCTTTGAAAAGTTGCAGGTGCATTACATAGACCAAATGGCATCCTTCTGTATGCAAATACTCCTGATGGACATGTGAATGCCATTTTCTCTTGATCTTGGGGATCTACTGCAAATTGATTATAACCTGAATATCCATCCAGGAAGCAGTAGTATTCATGACCTGCCAGTCTTTCTAGCATCTGGTCTATGAATGGTAAAGGAAAATGATCCTTTCTGGTGGCTATATTGAGCCTTCTGTAATCAATACACATACGCCACCCTGTAACTGTTCTTGTGGGAACCAGTTCATTTTTTTTCATTATGGACCACTGTCATGCCACCTTTCTTAGGGACGACTTGAACAGGGCTTACCCTGGGGCTATCAGAAATAGGATAAATAATCCCAGCCTCTAGTAACTTAGTGACCTCTTTCTGCACCACCTACTTCATGGCTAGATTCAGCCGCCTTTGTGGTTGAACCACTGGCTTGGCGTTACCCTCCAATAAGATCTTGTGCATGCATCTGGCTGGGCTAATGCCCTTAAGATCACTGATGGACCACCCAAGAGCTGTCTTGTGTGTTCTTAGCACTTGAATTGGTGCTTCCTCTTCCTGTGGCTCTAAGGTAGAGCTTATGATTACAAGAAAGGTATCACCTTCTCCCAGAAATGCATATTTCAGGGATGGTGGTAATGGTTTGAGCTCGGGTTTGGGAGGTTTCTCCTCTTTCTGAGGGATTTTCAGAGGTTCTATTATTCTCTCTGCCTCCTCCAGATCAGGCTGAACATCTTTAAAGATATCCTCTAGCTCTGATACGAGACTCTCAGCCATATTGACCTCTTTTACCAGAGAGTCAATAATATCAATGCTTATGCAGTCATTTTGGGTGTCTGCATGTTGCATGGCTTTGACAACATTCAACTTGAACTCATCCTCATTGACTCTCAGGGTTACTTCCCCTTTTTGAACATCAATAAGGGTTCGGCCAGTTGCTAGGAAAGGTCTTCCCAAAATGAGAGTTGCACTCTTGTGCTCCTCCATTTCCAGCACCACAAAGTCAGTGGGAAAGGCAAATGGCCCAACCTTGACAATCATGTCTTCAATCACGCCTGATGGGTATTTAATGGAGCCATCAGCAAGTTGAAGACATATCCAGGTTGGCTTAACTTCATCAATCAACCCAAGCTTTTTGATAGTAGCTGCAGGTATTAGATTAATACTTGTCCCAAGATCACATAGAGCTTGCTTGGTACAAGTACCTTCTAATGTGCATGGTATCATAAAGCTTTCCGGATCCTTAAGCTTCTCAGGTAAGCTTTTCAGAATGACTGCACTGCATTCTTCAGTAAGGTAAACTTTCTCAGTTTTCCTCCAATCCTTCTTATGACTTAAGATCTCTTTCATGAACTTAGCATAAGAGAGTATTTGCTCAAGTGCCTCTGCAAACAGAATCTTTATTTCAAGAGTCCTGAGATAGTCTACAAAGTTGGCAAATTGCTTATCCTGTTCCGCTTGGCGGAGTTTCTGAGGATAAGGCATTTTGGCTTTATATTCCTCAACCTTAGTTGTTGTAGGTTTATTGCCTACAGATGTAGGTTGAGAAGCCTTTTTAGAGGGGTTGCTATCAGCACTTGTATGTGTCTGATCTCCCACTTGCATTTGAATGCCAGGGGTGGAAGTTGGAGTGGCGTTAGACGCCAGCTCCTTGCCTGTTTCTGGCGTCTGAACGCCAGAACTGTGCTTCCTTTGGGCGTTCAACGCCAAATCATTGCTTGTTTCTGGCGTTGAACGCCAGGATTGAGCATGGACTGGGCGTTCAGCGCCAGCATTCCACCCATTTTCTGGTGTTTGGGTGTCAGAGTCATTCCTCTCTGGGCTCTGATTGTCCTCAGATGGATTTTGGGTGGTCTACTCATTTCTTGGCTTCCTGCTACCTTGAAGTGAGGTATTTAATGTTTTCCCATTCCTTAATTGAACTGCTTGACATTCTTCTGTTATTTGTTTTGATAACTGCTGTTTTGTTTGCTTCAACTGTATTTCCATATTCATATTAGCCATTCTTCTCTCTAGTAGTATCTCCTTGAATTTGACTAACTGTTTTGTTAGAAAATCTAATTGCTGAGTGAATTCAACAGCTTGATCTGCAGGACTGAGTTCAGCAGTTATTGTTTTAGCCTCTTTGTTAATGGAAGATTCCCTACTTAGGTACAGATGCTGATTTCTGGCAACTGTATCAATGAGCTCTTGAGCTTCTTCTATTGTCTTCCTCATGTGTATAGATCCACCAGCTGAGTGGTCTAGAGAAATCTGAGCTCTTTCTACAAGCCCATAGTAGAAGATGTCTAATTGCCCCTACTCTGAAAATATTTCAGAGGGGCATTTTCTTAGCATCTCTCTGTATCTCTCCCAGGCATCATAAAGGGATTCATTATCTCCTTGTTTGAAGCCTTGGATGCTTAGCCTTAGCTGTGTCATCCGTTTTGGAGGAAAATAGTGATTCAGAAATTTTTCTGATAGCTGTTTCCATGTCTTTATGCTGTCCTTAGGTTGGTTTTAACCACCTCTTAGCTTGGTCCTTTACAGCAAATGGAAACAGTAATAATCTGTAGACATCCTGATCTACTTTCTTATCATGTACTGTGTCAGCAATTTGTAAAAATTGTTCCAGAAACTCTGTAGGTACTTCCTGTGGAAGACCGGAATACTGGCAACTTTGCTGCACCATGATAATGAGCTGAGGATTCAACTCAAAGCTACTGACTCCAATGGAGGATATACAGATACTACTCCCATATGAAGCAGTAGTGGGGCTAGCATATGACCCCAAAGTCCTCTTGGACTGTGCATTTCCACTTAGTTCCATGATGGAGCAAGGGAGATGATATGGATGTAGATATTATTTATTTAATTATATATAAAAATTTATTTTTCAAACAATAAAATAAAATAAGATAAAATAAAAATGAAATAAAAATAAAAATAAAAAATTTGAAAATATTTTGTGAAGATTTTCGAAAAAATTGAGGAGAGAGAAAGTGGTTAGGATATTTTTGAAAAAGATAATAAAATATTATATAAATTTTTTTTAAATCTTAGGAGGATAAGATTTGAAAAATTTTGAAATTGAAATCTGAATTTTTATAAAAAAATTTCGAAAAAGTAGCTTAAAATAGTTAGTAAAGATATTTTTTTAAATTTTGAATTTTATGATGAAAGAGAAAAACACATAAAAGACACAAGACTTAAAATTTTTAGATCTAATGCTCCTTGTTTTCGAAAATTTTGGAGGAAAAATACCAAGGAACACCAAACTTAAAAATTTTAAGATCAAAACATAAAGAAGACTCAAGAACACTTTGAAGATTCACAAGAATACCAAGAACAAAAGAAAGAACATCAAACTTAAAATTTTTAGAAAAGAAAATTAAATTTTCGAAAATTAAAGAAAAATAAACAAGAAAACACCAAACTTAAAGTTTGGCAAAAGATTTAATCAAAGAAAAAAAATTATTTTTGAAAAAGTTTTAAAAAGATAATACCCAGTTGCCAAGAACATAAGTCAACACTCAAGCCAACTGATTTATAAATGTAACGTGTTTTAAAGATGTATTATTTTTATAGATAAAAATAAATTTTTGAAAACTAATGTTTTGAAAAAGCACAAGAAAAACAAGAAAAGACACAGAACAAGACAAACCAAAGAACAAACAAGAAAAATTGACAAGAACAATTTGAAGATCAAGGAAAAACAAAGAACACTAAATCGAAAATTTAAAAGGAAATACAAAATATGCAATTGACACCAAACTTAGAACAAGACACTAAACTCACGAAAAAAAATTAAAAATGATAAAGAAAAATAATATTTTTTTTGAAAAAATTTTGAAAAGGAAATAAAGGACTCAGAATTTAATGACTCTATAGCAACAAAAATAAATTATTCCTAATCTAAGCAACAAAATAAACCTTGAGTTGTTCAAACTCAAACAATCCCCGGCAACGGCGCCAAAAACTTGATGCACGAAATTTTAATCCCAATATCAAAATCAAGATTTCTTATGATTTCGTACCACTAACCAGCAAGTGCACTGGGTTGTCCAAGTAATACCTTACGTGAGTAAGGGTCGATCCCACGGAGATTGTTGGTTTGAATCAAGCTATGTTTATTTTATTATTCTTAGTCACGATATCAATTATAATTATCAGTTTGAATTATTAGAAAAATAAAAGAGCGTGAAATAATTACTTGTTGTGCAGTAATGGAAGATATGTTGGAGTTTTGGAGATGCTTTGTCTTCTGAATTCCTGTAATATAATATTCAACTCAATACCATAATGCAAGGTTCCTTCCATGGCAAGCTCTATGTAGGGTGTCGCCGTTGTTAATGGCTACTTCCCATCCTCTCAGTGAAAATGGTCCAAATGCTCTGTCACAGCATGGCTAATCAGCTGTTGGTTCTCGATCATGTCGGAATAGAATCCATTGATTCTTTTGCATTTGTCATCACGCCCAACACTCGCGAGTTTGAAGCTCGTCACAGCCATCCAATCCCAGAATCCTACTCAGAATACCACAGACAAGGTTTAGACTTTTCGGATTCTCATGAATGCTGCCATCAATCTGGCTTATACCACAAAGATTCTGATTAAGGAATCTAAGAGATACTCATTCAATTCGATGTAGAACGGAGGTGGTTTTCAGACACACATTCATGGAGTGAGGAAGGTGATGAGTGTCACGGATCATCACCTTCTCCACAATTAAGCGCGAAGGAGCATCTTAGATAGGAACACGCATATTTGAATGGAAAAATATAAGTAATTACATTAATTCATCGAGATGCTGCAGAGCTCCTCACCCCAACAATGGAGTTTAGAGACTCATGCCGTCAAAGAGTATAAAATTCAGATCTAAAAATGTCATGGGGTACAAAATAAGTCTCTAAAAGTTGTTTAAATACTAAACTAGTAACCTAGGTTTACAGAGAATGAGTAAACTAAGATAATTGGTGCATAGATCCACTTCTGGGGCCCACTTGGTGTGTGCTGGGGCTGAGACTTAAGCCTCTCACGTGCTTGGGCTGTTTCTGGAGTTGAACGCCAGGTTGTAACATATTTTGGGCGTTAGACTCCAACTTGTAACCTGTTTCTGGCGCTGGACGCCAGACTCCAACATGGAACTGGCGTTGAACGCCAGTTTACATCGTCTATCTTCACGCAAAATATGGACTATTATATATTGCTGGAAAGCCCTGGATGTCTACTTTCCAACCCAATTCAGAGCGCGATAATTGGATTTCTGTAGCTCCAAAATATCCGTTCCAAGTGCAGGGAGGTCAGGATCCAACAGCATCAGCAGTCCTTTTTCAGCCTAACTCAGATTTTTGCTCAGCTCCCTTAATTTCAGCCAAAAAATACCTGAAATCACAGAAAAACACACTAGCTTAGATTTTTGGTGAATTATTTTGTCTGACGCTAACTACTGGCGGATTTTGTGTCGGGGTTTGCAATCTATACGACAAAAATAAGCGTTTGGTTACTGGCGGATTTTTCCGACGGTAATTTTGGTCCCATATTATGTTTTGTAGCGCCCATTTAGCGTTGGATTTTTCCACCGGTAAATTCGACTATAAGCAATTTTTTCACAATTAGTGCACAATTAATAGTCAAATTCAATTTTTTTTTCAAAATTAGTGCACAAATTCTATATACCAGAAATCAATTAATTATTAAATATCAAGGGTCTGAATATAATAAAAAGTCAAATAAGTAAAATATAATGACATAGAGATAAAATAAATAAAATTTCTAAACCCTACGGATCTCGATAATCATCATCGTCGTCGTCTTCCCCCTGCTCAGGCGGCGGACTAGGTGGTGATGTCGATGCCCTACTAGCACCGTCGCTGCCTCCAATGCGCATCTGCTCGTTGTACACTGTCATCTGGTCTCGTAAATGCTCTAGCCGCTCCAGGTCCTCCCTCAGCTACAGCTTGAGAGAATCGGTGTCTCTCATACGTGCAAGAAGCTCATTGTATCTCTCCTTAGACTACTGAGCTTGTTGGTGAAGCTCTTGTGTGAGCTTCTACACCTGCTCTCTCAAATCGACGACTTCCTTGGGATCGATAGGGCTGGTGTCAGAGGCAGTGGCAGATGAAGCCACTAATAAGGAGGTTCGAAGGCCGATGACTAAGACCGACTCCAACCCGCAGACACAATTCTTGTAGGGCTCAGAGGCGGAGTCACGCCAAAACCTATCAAGATAGATGACTAAGGCATCAAAGTTGGGATCATCCCCACTAGGATGAGATTGCTGGGTCGCGGCTTCCAATCTTTGCGTGTAGTCCTCTTTTGTAACACACGTTGTGATTAGGATGATAGTTAATTAAATTTAAACCGAATACTCTTCAAACTTCGAATTAATTGAAAACTACCATAATGTGCCATAGACTGCTCATTAGCAAATCTCTCCTTGTTGGCCTTCAATGTATAAATATACTTGAAGGTCTCCGCTAATGTCGCCTCACGCTCCAATGATTTATACTACACATGTTGTAACCAAGTAATAAATCAAGTAACAATTAACTCAAGTAATAATTAACAAAGAATGGCAAACTACATAGCAGCCTGCTCTTTGTCTTCATGAAAGCCGTCGACCCACCGGCGGTATACTTCGATGACCTCGGCAATGCCCTATTAGCTATGTTCATTAGACAGCAGCGACCGCCTTAACCCCTCATCAGTACTAAAATGGTTGTCCAGTTCCTTTTTAATATCTGGACAGATCCAAATCGTGAGCTGGTCGCGCCCCTTACGAATATTTTTCATCATCTGCTGAAGTCGTCTAGCTATCTGGTGGTCATAAATCTTCTTGATCATGAGATTATGTTTCCTATGCCATATAAATTCTCCTATATAAAGTAATTCAAAAATATTAATTAGTTGAAATAAAATACAATTAAAATACAGTTAATTCAACAACATTGGGTTCTTACCGCCCACTTCTAAAACCATCGCTCTCTAGTCTCAGTAGGGATCTTCGTGTAGCTTGGCCATGGGTTGTCGTACATGGACTTAATCATATTGAAGATCTCATGTGTACATGTATTGTTGTTTGGTGCAAACCTAATAATGAAATCCTTAAGATTAGTAAACACATAAAACATAACAAAATCAAAATAGTTTACAGATAAAAGACATTTAAATAGTACTCACGCCGACATGCCATCAGGCCAAATCGTCATCCGTATGACAGGCAATAATGGAGGGGCATCTGGCTGTGATGCATTAGAGGATTCCATCACCGCAGTCTCTGTTGCTGGAGTTGGAAGAACATAGTAGAAGGAGCCATGTACGTAGTTAGGATTCGTGATCATGATGAACTACTGGATACACCTGTGACGTCACAGGGGTCGACAGGGTAGTCAGGATAGAAGGTGATGACTGAGAAGTCCCTGGGTTACCGGTGGAAACCCTCCCTCTACCACGACCATAAGACTGACTCGTGACACCTCTACTACCTGTCGCCATGTCTACGAAGAGAATACAAATTAACACTAATCAGCATATACAACACAAATCCTTCAATATTTATATTATTTAAAAAAAATTGATATAACCTCCCCTAAAATTGGACATATATCCATTTTTACGGCTCCCACAAATCCAACCAATCTCAATCCACTGCAATTTATGGTGAATTTGTGCAAAAGTAAAGTTTTAAAGTGTGATATGTAGTGATTGAAAGTATGTTCACAAAAAAATCAATGTGGCATTATATCACTATATACACACCAAAAACTCAATTATTACAAGAGGTATATTATCGAACACTTGACATTCAAAAACACCAAACATATCAAATAGCACAACCAAGCATTCTTTCAACTCTAATTGACAAGAAGTCAACATTAACAATATACTAGCTGCAATAATTCACAATATTTCCAGCAGAATATCGAAACAAACCATTTTAATTGATTAATTCATTCACAATTCCAAATACTTTTCAACAACTTAAAACCTAATACTTTAAATCTAACCTATCGTAACAACCTAAATCCTCTAAAACTAACAATTAAATCTAACTCGAGTATAATACTAATTAAAACCTAAAACCTATAATAATAATAAGGATAATTAAAACAAATATTGAAGTTAATATTAAAATGAAGAAGAACCTGGAATGCAAGAGTAGAAAAGAGAACAGAGAAGAGGGCGGCAGTGACAGCAGTAAAAGCGGCAGCAGCAATGGCAGTAATGAGGGTAGTAGCGACGACAGCGGCGACGGGAGAATTTTGGAAGGCCCGCGCTGTTGGTAGCGGCTGGCAGAGGTGGATGGTGCTGCGAGATGGACAGGGGCCACCATAGAGGATGTCAAGGGAGAGGGTCATAGAGAGTGGGCTACAAAGGGTGCGGGGAGAGGAGGCAGCAATAGTGGGCTCTAGAGGGGCTGCCGGTGGCGGCGGGGCTAACGGAGTGGCGGGGAGAGGGTTAGAGAGAGAGTGGGAGAAGAGAGGCTAGAGAGAAAGGGAGATTCGAAATAAACGGGGAGAGAGTTCATGCTTCAAATTTTAGGACTCGTTATTATCGGATTTACTGGCAAATAAATTCGATGGTAATGTTTTGTGGGTGACCAAAATGCTGTGTCGCACTAAATTGAGTTACCGTCGGATAGATGATAACGAGTCTATGCCCAAGTTTTCCATTTTTCCTCCAATTATTACTTGAGACTTTACCGTTGGAATAGCGAATCTGACGGTAAATGTTTGACACGACGACATAGTTCCAATTTCTGCCTGCAAATCTAACGGTAAATCTGACGATAACATGCGAAGCTAAATCCGATGGTATTCAGCAATTTTCTTGTAATAAAGTGGAAAGGATGGAGACAATGATAGGAGGATGGATGGGCAGCCACGTGACTCCACAACAACACAGAAGCTCAGGGTGGATGAGAGAGAATAAGGGTTTTGCACGCTTCCACTCTCCTTTCAGGCAGGTTTCTAATGTTGGAGAAGTTCTATGATGTTAATTATATGATAAAGATGGGATAAAGTGTTTGATTCAGCAACGGTTCTCCACAAAATCACCGGTAACCCATCAGATTTTGCTGCACATTGAAGCGCTCTGATATAAACCGCTGTTATTTTGCCAATTTGCAGCACTTAAGAAAACGATAGCCAATTTTCTGCCGCTATGTGCCGCTTGTGCTGTATAATTATTATAAATTTTATTTATATTAATTATTAAGAGTTATATATTTTAACAATAAAAAGTTATATTTTTTAGGTTTAATTACTCTGTAGGTCTTTTAGTTTCGCGAAATTTTCAATTAGGTCCCTATACTTTTTTCTTTTTAATTGGGTCCCTGTACCAATTTTTTTTTTCAATTAGGTCCCTCTTGGTAGTAATTGCTTAATTGTATAGAGAACCAACTAAAAAAAATTGGTACAGGAACTTGAATAAAAGGAAAAAAAAAGTGTATGGACTCAATTTAAAAAAAAATTGTGTAGGGACCCAATTAAAAGGAAAAAAGTATAGAAATCTAGTTGAAAGTTTTGCAAAATTATAGGAACTAATAGAGTGATTAAACTATTTTTTAAGGGTAAAATGTATTTTTAGTCTCTGACATTTGTGAATTTTTTTAAAATATTCTCAATATTTAATTTCATTAAATTTTGTCTTTAACATTTTCAATTTGTTCAATTTTATCATTAACATTTTCGATTTTTGTCAAAACGATCCTTAAGAGTTCTTATTTTTGTCCCTAACGTTTTATATGAAATTGACGTCTAAGGATAATTTTGATACAAATCAAAAATAATAAAGACAAAATTAAATGAACTAAACATTAAGGTTATTTTTGAAAAAAATCACAAACGTTATATATATATATATATATATACTTTACTGTTTCTTTAATTAGAATGATATGATTAGTTTGCAAATGACAATAACTATTTTTAATATTATATTTTTAAAAAAATTATGTATATATAAAAAATCAGATACTAAATTAATTATCGTGTATAAATACATGTATTATTTCACTTATTTATAATATATATTTTATATTTTAATATGTATTTTATACAAGTATCTAATTTAGTAATTAATTTTTTATATGCACATCATATGATACTATATTTTAAATTTATGTATAAAAGAAATGTTACTACATTGCTAATTTAAATATTTTTACAAAAATAATTAGTCGCGTATTATTATGTGCAAAATTTTGAGATAATTTATTCAATTAAATAATTTTATTTTATATATTTATCTAAAATTTTTTCATTAATATATCCTGAACATTAAATTCGTTAACTAACTAACTATATATTAAGTATAATAATTAAAAAGAAATCATGCATGACAAAAGAAGTGCTTTCACCGGTACCCCTTGCATCAAGCCTCAAGTATTTTAAAATAGCGTTTAACTAAAATACAAGAAAGTTTAAATAGATAAATTATATATAAAATTTAGTTTTTTAATGTAATTAAGGAGTGATCTCACAACTAGAAAATAAATTAATACAGACAGATTTATAGATAGATTTAGTCTTTATTATAGACAGATTTTTGGTTATCGACGAAATTATCGACGGATTTTGTCTCTCTGTAAAAGTCCCGTAAAAAATTATTTATCGACAAATTTTTTTCGTCAGAAAATTACCGACAGATTTTTACCAGTTACCGACGAATTTTTCCTCTATAAGTTCTCCATCCATTTTCCGAAGACGACGAACTTTCCGATGTTCTATTTCACTCCCCGATGGGGTTCTTTTCACCCTTCCCTCACGGTACTACTTCACTATCGGTCACCCAGGAGGGCTTTCGACTAGAATCATACATCCACTCAGAATGCCCAAGACTGTATTGGCAATACCGGAACATGCCGCGTTGAGCTTGGTTCCGAGATTCTAGTCTACTTCCTTAATCCTAACATCTTCAGACAAATTTTCTATCTGTAATTACAAACGAATTTTTTGACAAATTTTTCGCCTGTAATTACAGACGAATTTTTCGACGCATTTTCCGTCTAAAATTATAGACGAATTTTCCGTCGGTAATTGGAAACTTGAAAAATCATCCCAAACTCTGAATACAGACAAAAAATCCGCCTGTAAATCTATCAGTAAAGTAAAATATTTTTTTTTTAGATTTTTCTATTGCAAAATAAATTTGTTTTCATACAAAATAAATATAAATTTAATAAATACAAATTTTTATTGATGGTACAAATAGAAAAACACACAAGTGAGTACAAAGTGCTTTCTTTATAATAAGAAGCAATTATTTCCATGCAATAATATAAACTGAATACATTAGATGACAAGTAACTACTAGTGACTCATCAGGATTCAATACCCTAATTTATGGATAGCTTCATTCTTTCTTGAGCTTTTTAGTGATGGTGGCAATATAATGCTTGATCTAACTCAAATTTAGTTGGTTGTCTTGATCCATCACCACCAGCATAAGTTCGGACACCGTACGGACCGCCACCCTTAGCTTCAATTCATTCATCTCAAATATGCCGCCACCGCATGTATATCTGATTGAAGCAGTCTATCTCTACTTCTAATTCAGTAGAGAATTAATTAAGACCAATAAGGCAACAAAATATTTCATATGGGTGGAAATATAACTAGGAACATATAAATTATAAAATGCAAATCATAAAATCTCAGCTCTTAACTAGAAACATGTAAATTAAAGTTCAATCAGATGTTAGTGTGGTTAATTACCTGCGATTGAATTTGTACGGGGAGAGATGTCCAGATGCATCTCTTGCAGCCCAACCAAGGCAATCTTCTGAACTCATTGTTTTCTTCTCTGTTTCACCATAAACACAATTATTTTTCAATTTTCATGAAACGTCTTATACATGGATTTATAAGGCAAGTAAGAAGTAGTTAATAAGAACCAACCTGGTTAATAAGTTTTCTTTGTTCTCTTAGCGTTCACAATTTTTTGATGAGGCAAATTCATGAATGGTGTTTATATAGCAGACTTGAACGCATGCTATATTAATTTATTTCTCATTTGTTAAGACCAAACTGTGTATTGGAGTATCACTTAACATGTAACACAGTGAGATGGGTAGCAAACTTGAACGCATGCTGCCATCATTGGTGGCTCGTTCTCCTGACTTGCTTCATTTGCACCATTAATGAAGACGGTGACACTGAAAGAGTTTATGCAGTTTCATACTATTACAAAAGAGAATCAAACATGATGGGAAGAGGGAAAAAACTGCAAGGGCAAGTTAAAAACACCATCAATATCACCTTGTCTAGAAGGCTGACCATGATTAGCTTCACCAGCAAATGAATCCTACAAAACACGAAATCAAAGGGGAAAAACATTTAAACTTTGATCTTAAAAGACTACAGCATGATACATAATCTAAGTAAGCTCCAAAGATCACTATCAGTGTCAACTCTTCTTCTTCTCCTTCCTCTTTCAAATTCCTCTGTAAAAATCAAATACTTATTAATTAAGTTAATCATACAATAATAAAGATGTTTCTTTGGAAAGCATCATATGACATTATTCCAGTTTTTTCGAATCTATATAAAAAGAGAATAATTAATTCACCCTTATGTCCATTTTGCTTGCAGGTACTGAAAACGATAGAGCATGCTCTTCTACTTTGTCCATGGACAAGAGCAGCTTGGTTTGGAGCACAAATTCAATATTGTCCAAATGAGCATTCAGTTTCAACATTTGAAGCAGGAGTTCTATTAAAGCAAATACCAGCTAATTAGTGAAGTTCAGAGCATTACAAAGAGAAGAGTAAGAGCAGTTACCTGGAGACCGCCAACTACAAATTGGGTTAAAGCTAATGTGAATGCATCATTAGGTGCAATTGCAGCAGTCTTCAGGGATCACATGAAAAATTCCTCACTAGTTTGGCAGCAAGATTATTTGTTAACTCAAATCTCGCTGCAGAAGTAGAAGTAGTCAGGAATGCACTAATAGTGGCAAAAAACTTTCAGTTAGAACAGGTAATTATAGAGATTGATAATCAAAAGTTATGCCAAATAATTAAGTCAAAAAGTTCCATGGTAGAGATTCAATGAATTCTTCAGGACATGTGGGAGCTATTAGGGGGCATAAAGAAATGTGGCATTACCTGGATTCCGAGAGAAGGAAATGCCTTGGCACATGTAGCTGCGAAATTGGCAGCAGTGGGTGATCAAGAAATTCGCAGCAACAATAGCAGAAATTCAAGAAAGAAAAGAGGAAGAAGAAGAAATTAAGCACAAAATAGAAATTGAACAACTTAGCAGAGAAGAATTAGAAGAAGAAGAATCAAATTCCGGATCTCAATCACAACCACCACAGCACCAAGAAGGATCAATAGAAATTACAGATTATTACCGAGAAGAAGCATTACCAGAGAAGAAGCCATTAACTGAATTAAATTTCTGTTCTAGACAACATTCATCAAGCTCATATTAACAATGTTCAGCAATGTTCAGCAATCCAGATTAACAATCTAAACATTTCTCAGCTATTCAGAATCAAAACCTAATCTAATCCTATTTTAACAACCTAAAATTAATTGAACTCAACAGAAATTAAAAGAATTTTGAAACCAAAACCTGGAAAGAAGGATGCCCAGGTCTCTACGGTTCGAACAGGGGGAAAGAGAGAGGTGGTTCTAGACAACATTGTGCTGATTGTTAATCTATAATATAAAATGCAGCAATCAAAGTGAGCTTCATAACCCGTAGTCTTCAAACTATTTCCCGTTATACAGGAAAATAAAATTAATTAAAAAAAAGAAGCTAAATTACCTTCAACCTTGGAATGTAATATCTATGTCTACGAGATTTTGCAGCAGCTCCACCAACGATTCTTTAGACTGAAAGATAATTTTGGCGTTGAGGGAGAAAACAAAATAAAATAAGAATGAAAACTACTATGACTCCATTCAAATTAACAACAAATTCAAGGTTTCTCATCATATGCGCATGATAGTGTGAAAGTGACCTATTGAAAGAAACTAAGAAAGCAACATTAGATGAGGCTAAATAGATAAACTTTTAATTTGGTTATCACTAAGATCAAGGAGCGTGACTTCTCTTTTTCCCATAGAATGTAAACATGTCAGTTACTATTGATAGAAATCCCTACTATATATATATATAAGGGTTATTGGTTTGAGAAGGCTGAAAGGTAAAGTTGCTATTTGTAGCAGCTGAAGTTAAACTCCACAAGCTTTCCATAGCTTTTAGATTGAACCCTTCTGCCTCAAGCTGAAAATTGAAGTTTAATTTTTTCAAGAAAATAAATTAATTTAAAAATGTGTTCATTAATTAAATTAATTAAACAAATATGACAAGAGGCATATATCCTCCGTAGCTAGAATTGTTGCAATAATAATTCCTATGCTGAAATGTTTGGTGTATGTTATATTTCAAAACCTTGAGCCTAAGTTGCTTATTCATATCTCCAAGATGGCGCTCCTGCAAGATCAATGAAAAATACAAAAATTGAGAATAATAGCATGCAAGTTCAAGTGAATCCCTTATACACTTTTGCAAATATTCCTATATGAAAATGCACTTTTACTAAAATTTCAACCAAAAGAACCTTTACAAATTCTCAATCAAAAGAAGAGGTAGAACATATTAGTTGGATGCACATGGGGACCATCACACTTTCAACAAGACAACAACAATCTAAGGCAAGAGAGTAATATTCTCCATCTTCCTCAAAATATACATATATCTCCATTTCCCTTAGAAAAATAATGCCAAAAATTAAGTTTGATATCTGGTCGTTCAACTTTATGGTTTAGGATATAGAAAAATATCTCATACGTTCAGCCAAATTATATTTAGATTTATGGTTCAAGACAACATGATTTTTCCACCTTGCTTAAATTCATGCTAAAAAGCAGAACTTCTACAAAATTCTAGTATCTAAAATTCTAAATAGCAGTAAGCAAAAATGAGTCACAAACAGTGAGCATTTAACTAAACTTTCGGAACAAATAAAATCCATCCCCACCTACCAGGCATATCTCATACCTGTAACCATAACAATTCATAATCTACATTGATGTTTGTCATGAAGGCATGATCGCCATGAAACTGTCACCAAATTCTTTGATCAGAAAGCTCTTTTCTCTATATTTATTCATGGAAGCTATATCCAACTATAAAGCAGCATCAGGATCCAACCTTCTCTGGATTGCAGCAGCAGCCTATAGTGACACAATTACAAATAAACAAGCAGAACCATTAAAACCAACCAAAGAGCCTCAAATAGTTTAATTTGGGATTCTCACCTCAAAGTTACCAAGCTTGTATTGGTATGCCATTTCCTCCCTCAGTTGAGCTTACTCTATCATTGCCTGTGCCTGTAAATGACAGCCTAGAAGTGTGAGAAGAAAAGGACCTTGACATCAACAAAATAATCTAAGAATAAGAGCCACATCAACATAAAAAAGCAATCTGGTAAAAACTAACCATTCCACTTTGCATAGAGTGCTTCAAAGCAATCACTTGCTCTTTCTTATGCTTTTTCACGTGCTTGCAACAATTCTTGCCTGCAGTGGCAATGAAAAAATGATCATGCTATAATGAAAATAAAGGAATTTAATGTTAAATCATATAAACTACTATATGCCTTGATGGTGTAGATGTTCTGATTTTGTGCAAATGAAAAACAGTTGACAAAGTCAAACAAACAGATTGAGAAAATCCTATGCATAACAAATTTAAAACAATGAGAGTAAAATTTTTTGCTTCATGAATCAAATAAAACCAGGTGCAGTGTAAGTTCAGAGGAAAAGCTTAGACAAATGGAATCAATTTACAATGCCAATAACAAAATCCACATGTAGGACGACACATACCTACGATGTTCTTCATCGTTAAAAGAAAATAACAAAGGACAAAAAAAGAAAATAAAATAATGATATTTTGCCACAGTATATATATGAAGAATTAAGAAATTTGAGAATAAATTGTTGTAACCTTGAAGAACTCATCTGAATTGCCAATAACTCTCAACAACCAAGCCTGCATTCTTAAGCTCCTTGGCAAATACATTGTCGCAATCAAAGTCTTCATCTCCTTTAAGAATCGCCTCTCTCTTCAAAATCACCACACAAATCTCAAAATACCAATTCCACATCCTCTTTCATTTTCCAAAACAAAAATTCCCCTCCTTCAACAAGTATTTCCAAGAAGAGATTTAAAAAATAAAGAATGAACCTTTAAATGAATGTGAAACTCAAATGGCGAGGCATTCTAAAAAACAAAATAATAATAAAATGGAAATAGAAAGAGAGAGATGAAAGAAGGGAAAGTGAAATGAGAATTGGAAGGGAATGTAGTTGTGTCATAGAATGGAACGGCCATTCGGCAGAACGGGAGGGTGTTCTTGTCATTGTCCGAACCTTCTTAATACATTTCTTCATATCCTTTTTCCATTTGACGCCTGTAATAAGCATCAAGGTTGTAGTACTTGCCAATACATATTGAACCAGTTGTCAATCCCAACAAGTATACAGAAAAATTCATTCAAGGTTTTAAATCCAAGTCAACATTGCACAACGAGGAGTTTAAGAAGATGATAATGTAAATGAAGGACAAAAACATCCCCAAATTGACAATTAGCAGACTCATGAGCAAAGATTACTTCTTATCTACAAAAGTATGCAGAGGCTTGTTCAAATTTAAATGAGTTAAAGTATAACTCTGCATGAGCTTACTTTTTGGAAGGAAAGGTAGCTGTGTTGTGATCCTCCATGAATCTGCACCAGAATCAGAAAAATTGTCTTACATTAAATTAACAAAGAACCTAATGTAAATACTTGAACCAAACAGTTATATAACACAAAGCAAGTTTATGTGTTTTTTCCACTTAACCTAATGTAAAAACTTAACTGATTACACAATGATCCATCACAACAGGGAATTGTTTCATAGAAGCTACAATTCCTCTTCCTTAACTAAAATAACAAAAGATATGTAATTGATTTATATCTAAACCCTAAACCTATTGCAAGCGCTTACTTGATTTTGACCTAAACATCAAGACTGAAATCACGACCAATAGATAACAAGAAATCACAAGTTGATATCAATTCTGAATGAAGAAAATGGAATCGAGAAAAAGAAAAGGTTTACAGCGACGATGTCAGGGTCACACCAGGGAAGCTGGTCTTTGCCGGAGAAGTTACCAACGGAGTCCACTATCATTCCGTGCTTCGCTTCAAGCTTCGCCATTCAACAATAACCACCGAGTTTCCACCGAGTTGAGTTGAGCTGAGTTCTACGAATCGATGCAGACACGACGAGAGCAGCGGTGGAGGGAGCCCATGCGACGCAAGGATGACAGAGAGAGATCCTGCAACGCGAAATGTGGCGACAGCGGTGGAAGAAGCTGGTGCGACGGAGAGAAGAAGCAACTCGGTAACGGATAGAGGAACACGCTCATTGAATTTGTGTGGAGTGTGAATGGAGCTCGATGGGTGGGGATAAAATTAGGGTAAACTCAATATTTCCGAGGGAAAATTTTAAATTATAGACAGATTTTTTGTCTGTAATAATTTAATAAAATGCATCGTCTTTGTCCATTTAATTACAGACGGATTTTCTGTATGTAACTATTTCCCACGAAAAAAAATTAATTTTTTTGACAGAATTATCGACGGATTCTCTTTTCCGTCTGTAATTTATGCTAATTTATTTTTTTTGGTTTCCGATAAAAAAATCCCTCTGAAATTTCGTCTGTATTTCCGTAGGATAAAATCCGTTAAAAATATCCGTCTGTAATAACTAGTTTTCTAGTAGTACCTTATGAAAAGAAATTATCTAAAATAAATCAAGAGAAGAGATTAAAGATAAATAAATTTAAGAAAAAAAATACTTTTATTAATGTACAAATAAGCAATATAAGAATAAAATATGGAATAATAATAAAAAATAATATTTTAGACCAAATAATAAAAGAATTTTTCACAAGTTAAGATAGCAGTTTTAACGTTACTCCGGACGATGTTTCTCTTGAGAATGTCTAAAAAATTTGAATGTTTACTACATGTCATATAATGAAAAGATATTTAATTTAATTTATTTTTAACTTGCTAGATGATTATCTCAACACTGCAAATCTAATCAAATAATCATTTATTATTCTAGTGTTCATTTAAAGAGATAAGTTTAACTCTTTAAGATGTTTATTTTTTTAAACTTTAACCTTTTTTTCAACGAGTGAAGTACCAACTTGATTCCTGTCTATTTTCTCAAATGACAAGGCGACCCTTAACCAAAAACAGGTTTTATTTCAGTCCTTGAACCTGTACTCCGTTTGCCAACCCAGTCCTTCTGTCACTTTCACAGCAAAAACTCGACGGAAATTACTAACGTGTGAAGGCAAGGGTATGACACGGATGGCTTGGGTAGTTACGTGGAAGATGAAATCCCATGTGACTAGGTGAAATGGACAGGGTCCTTTCTATCCTCGTCCACAACACAAAAACAATGGCGTTTTGAGGGTTCCATGCGTCTTTATTAGACGAGTCTGGTCGTCTATCTTCCCTGTTTCGTGTATGGAACTGATACCACCATGAGCAATAGCAAAGATCGTGGGATTGGAAGAGATGCGTCGAACGATGAGGGTAGGAGTATTTCTGTGAGCTCCGTTGGTAGTGCTAAAGCGAAGAAGAAGAAAAGATTAGAAAAGATTCGTTGTCCCAAAATGCAATTGTGGGATTCATGCAATTCTATTCATGTCGTCAACACAGTCGAACCCTAAGAGGCTATTCTTTAGATGTCCAAATTTTAAGGTATGAATAGGGGTGGAAATAGGCCAGGCGGCCTGCCAGGGGCCTGCAGCCTGGCCTGTGTTTGGCCTGGCCTAGCCTGGCCTGATAGGAAATAGGCCCAGGCTCAGGCTATTAAAAAAGCCTATATTCTTTAAAAGGCCAGGCCTAGGCTTTTGAAATAGCCTGTTGGGCCTGTCAGGCCGGCCTGAGCCTGCAAATATATATATATTTTATTATACTAGTAAAAATGTTATTAGAAGGATTTGAACTTGGGTCTTTTATCTTATAATAATGCCTGGCCTGTTTCCACCCCTAGGTATGAAATAGGTAGTTATGTTGATATTCCTGCCAAGATCTGTAGCAAGCATCTCTTTATTGCAATTTGAGTTTTCCTTTTTCTTACTGTGCAGACTGCAAAATGTCATTGCAAATATTTTCAGTGGCTGGATGAATATGTTTCATTGTTTCAAGAGAAGCAAATAAATGTTGACAATCCTTATGCTTGGAATCCAAAGCAAAATAATTTGTTGGATGCAACTTTTCGTTGGAGGAAAAAGTGACAAAGCTAGAGGACAGAATTTTTAAGTTAGAATTGCAGATGAATAATTCTAGGCACGTTAAGTGTAATAGGTGGTTTAATTATCCATTGATATCTGTTGTGTTTGTCATTGGAGTTGTATTTGCAAATTATCTCCGTTAGTCGTTAGACTGTATAGCAGATAGTTAGTGTATGATGTTGGTTTTGTGTTGGAAGTACTTGTTGCTGAAATAGTTGTATTGTATCACTTAACAGTGTGAATCCGAGATTATTAAATGAAACAATTGTGTTGGTTGTTTGGAAAAGATTCATTGTGTCAAAAAATAGAATGTGTGATACTCGAATTCTTTCATTCCATGAAAAGCAATTCAGTAATAAGTAAGAGTAATATGAAATATTAACAACTTCATACAACCACCAAATGTCAACATGTTGTGTACAAAATAACTCCAAAAGTGGGCAACATATAGCCCTATACCAACATCAACAACACAAAGATAAATAGAATATTATAGGTCCTTAATTCACATAGGCTATCAAAACAAAAAGCAAAAAACTGTTTATTGTGGCTGTATGTAAACTAGTTTATCAAAAAGTAATCATCTACTTGGGATATAAACCTAGGACTACACTTCTAATTCTTCCTAGGAGGCCTAAATCCAAGAGTGGGACTAGATTTCTAGTTCTTCCTAGGAGGCCTAAATTCTGGAACCCTCAAAACGCCATCGATTTTGTGTTGTGGCGAGGACAGAAAGGACCCCACTACAAGAAAAACACTCATTCAGGTACACTTAAAAAGTGTAGCCAAAAGTAAAAAAAAATATGTCTTAGGCTACGGCTACGCTTTCTGCGGTGATTCCTATTCGGCCGTTGCCTATTCTCAAAGGCTACACTTTTCTACACCAAAGGCTACGTGATGAGTGGATAATTTTTACACTTTTTTGCATTGTTTTTACATAGATTTTAGTATGATTTAGTTAGTTTTTAGTTTTTTTTATTAGTTTTTATGCAAAAATCACATCTCTGGGCTTTACTATGAGTTTGTGTGTTTTTCTGTGATTTCAGGTATTTTCTGGCTGAAATTGAGCGATCTGAGCAAAAATCTGATTCAGAGACTGAAAAAGGACTGCAGATGCTGTTGGATTCTGACCTCCCTGCACTCGAAATAAATTTTCTGAAGTTACAGAAGCCCAATTGGCGCGCTCTTAATTGCGTTGGAAAGTAGACATCTTGGGCTTTCCAGCAATATATAATAGTTCATACTTTGCCCGAGTATTGATAACGCAAACTGGCATTTCAACGCCAATTTTCTACCCTTTTCTGGCGTAAACACCAGAACTGGAATAAAAGTTGGAGTTAAACGCCCAAACTGACACCAAAGCTGGCGTTTAAATCCAGAAATAGCCTATGCACGTGAAAGCTTCAATGCTCAGCCCAAACACACACCAAGTGGGCCCCGGAAGTGAATTTCTGCACTATCTATCTTAGTTTACCCATTTTTCTGTAAACCTAAGTTACTAGTTTAGTATAAAAACTACTTTTAGAGATTCATTTTGTACCTCACGATATTTTACATCTGAATTTGTATCTTCTACGGCATGAGTCTCTAAACCCCATGGTTAGAGGTGAAGAGCTCTGCTGTGTCTCGATGGATTAATGCAATTATTTCCATTTTCTATTCAATCACGCTTGTTTCTATTCTAAGATATTCATTCGCACTTCAACATGATGAATGTGATGATCCGTGACACTCATTACCATTCCTAACTTATGAATGCGTGCCTGACAACCACTTCCGTTCTACCTTAGATTGAGTGTGTATCTCTTGCGTTCCTAGTTCACGAGTTTGATTGCCTCTCCTGACAACAGAGTGATCAAATCCGTGAAACTAGAGTCTTCGTGGTATAAACTAGAATCAATTGGTAGCACTCTTAATATCCGAAAAGTCTAAACCTTGTTAGTGGTATTCCGAGTAGGATCTGGGAAGGGGTGACTGTGACGAGTTTCAAACTCACAAATGTTGGGCGCAGTGACAGTGTGGAAAAGAATCAATGGATCCTATTCCAGCACGAGTGAGAACTGACAGATGATTAGCCCTACGGAACTATAGTTGGACCATTTTCACTGAAAGGACGGATGATAGCTATTGACAACGGTGATCCACCAACATACAGCTTGCCATGGAAAGAGCCTTCCGTATGTGAAGAAGACAACAGAAGGAAAGCAGAGATTCAAAAGACAGAGCATCTCCAAAACCTCAACATGTTCTCTATCACTGCATAACAAGTATTATTCATTTCATGTTCTTTTACTTTTTACAAATAAAACTCTTTTTCTTAATCTCCTGACTAAGGTTTACAAGATAACCATAGATTGCTTCAATTCGACAATCTCCATGGGATCGACCATAACTCACGTAAAGGATTACTTGGACGACCCAGTGCACTTGCTGGTTAGTGGCACCGGAGTTGTGAGAAGTGTGAATCACAATTCTATACACCAAATTTTTGGCGCCGTTGCTGGAAATTGTTCGAGTTTGGACAACAGAATGTTTATCTTATTGCTTAGATTAGGAATAGTTTATTTTTGTTGGTTTAGAGTCTTTTGTTTGAGTTTAGCTTCATGTTTTAAGTGTGGTGTCCTCTTTGTGTTTTTCCTTTTTAATTTTCGAAAAATTGTGTCTGGTTTTCTAAAAATTTTTGAGTTTCGTGTCTTTTGTTGCTTTTTATCTTATACATTTTCGAATTATTAGTGTTCCAAGTATAAAAATTTTTATGTTTGGTGTTCTTTGTGTTCTTATTTTCTTAAAATTTTTAAAATTTGTTCTTGATGTTCATCTTGATCTTCAAAGTGTTTTTGGTGTTCGTCTTGACATTAAAAGTGTTAGCCAATAAACCACAATAATAATCAGTTTAATCTTCATTATCATCCTCAATATTATCCTGCATAATTATATAAAAAAATAATTAGAAAAATATTTATAATGACATTCACAATTATAAAAATTAAAAAATCAAACTCAAAACTATCAATGACTGATATCATTAATTCTTTCTGTACTGTGTGCAAGTTTCACCAATGCATAGAAGTGTTTCACAAATCCAAATTTAGAATTCAAAGATCAAAAAAGCATAAGCTATAAACCATAAGATAAAATGCTATAAATGATTGGGGGAACAAGCAGATTCACAAGAAATATTCAAGTTGCAGTTTATATCCAATCAATTATTAAGGAGATTAAATTGTGTAATATACAATGATTTGCCTGTTGGTGCTGTCCAATGTGACATTTGGTAATTGGTAATGGTAGTGTGATTACTCATTAGTCATTAACCACTTCTGGGGGATTGCTTGGGGGAACTCTAACTAAGCAAAAGGGGGCGTTTTTTGCAATATTTTATTTATTTTTATTTTTATTTTATAATTATATAAGAATTTATGAGAGGAAGAAAGATACTGAATGCAAAAATGGATATCAGTGTTGAAAAGGATCTCGTATTTTGCATGGAGAGAATATATCATATTATGAAAGAGGGAGAGTTAATTTTTATACTCAATGAAATAGAACACACAGATGCTAATGTTTTGAAACTTTTAAATAATTATTATTTTTTAATTTACAATTAATTACTTACTCTTCTTAAAATAAGTTTTCTATTAATAGTATTATTAAGAAGGCATCGAAGTTTGGCATTCCATTTGGGCCTATGATATTAAGTCATGATGATTATAGTATTACTAAATTACGAATTGAGATTAGGGTATAATAGTCAAGTTAGAGGAAGGGCGTGTGTGAGGAAGGTGTGGAAAAAAAAAGAAACAGGGCAAGTAATATCTAAATTACAAATTGGTGCAAGTTATTGCTAAATTATGTGCCGCAATAAATAACTAACCTGAAATGAAGTTACACTTCTCTCTAACTTTGATATGTATTGCAGCTTCCTATGTGCAGAATGTCTATTTGCCAAGAATCTAACACAAAACAAATAAGAATTTTCAGTCAAAATCATAAAAATGTAATGTAAAGCAATTTCATATAATAATTGTCAATAAAATTCATTGGTCACCATTCATAATGAACTCAAATGCAAATTACAGAAAATGCATATAATAATTCTCAATAAAATGCTAAGCCAATATCCCTAAATAACTGCACAGAGCATGCACCAAAGTAAAATTATACTGAAACACTTAGCCAAGCATAATTACAGAAAATAAGAGATCAAGTTTCAATTCCTATGTGACAATCATTAAATGTCTCCACTAATACGTTTAGCCAAGCATCCAAACTGATCATTTTCGAAATTTTAATGAGTCAGTGGTCCATTTCTTTGTTTCAAGTTTCAACATCCTTATAAAATCCCTGTTCTTCAATCATATGTAATTCAAATGCAAATACAACATACTTCTAAATTAACCACACAGAAAAAGAAATACCAAAATTACATGCCCAACAGCCTCGTGGCTAAAATTTTGGAGAAAAGTGGAGTTTGTCCCTGAAAGGCCAAAGCATAAAAAGAAATGACAAAATGCATAACTTAATTCCAAAGTCTTCAACAATAATTTGTATCTCCACCTATTAATACACACAATTGTATAAGTTCACTCAACTAACGAACTCTGTCGACTAGTAACATGGTACCAAAATCAACATTTTGTAGACACAGTCATGAATGCAGCATAAACATTGTTGTTACTATAACCACTGAAATTGCATCAATGCAGGAATTGCAGCCATGTGAACCAATTTTTCCATGAAATTAATTTTTAATTTGATTCACATGCTAATGAGATAGAAATTACAACTTACAATATGTAACTTGATAGAGGAAAAGCATTAATTAAACATGTATTGAACATTCAGGATATGCAAATTATTTCAACAATAATAGCTACGCACATAGACAAATTTGAACAGTGTGCAGTGTTTCTATTGAATATTGAAACCAAAAATTCAAGGAAACCCAATTGAATAATTCGAGCGAATCGTAAATACAGTAGAAGTTAGTATACTATTCAATGATCAAATCGTATGGATTGGAGAAAAAGAAACTAACAAAAACACAAAAAATGCTTGACAGTTAGTACTATGGTAGTAGTAGTGGGCATGGAATCAAATTTCTGGAAGCTTTGGTGGAAGTTATGCATGTCTTCCATAAAGGATTAATTAACTAATTAATTATATATCAACTTAAAAAAATAAAAAATAAAAACAGAATCAATATGGAGACAAAACTAAAGTGATGTAGTAAAGAGCAGACACCACTTACCACTCTTGGAGGAAAACAAAAATCAGTTCGAATGCATCCTTTGGAAGTGTCACACCTAACTCTTCGAGCTCCCTTCTGAAAAAGAACTCAACACACTATTATCTCTGAAATTACCACAACAATGACGTATCTGGCACATGCATCAACTTGGTTTATCCTCAAATTTCAACATTCTAATTGTAATACAAGAAATAAATAAGAGCATAGTAGCTGTGTTTGTGGTTATCGACCGGAAACCGCTTTCAAAAATCGGAACCCTAAACCCCTCAAATTTCAGAACCAAATGGAAATTAATACATACCTAATCAACGACGTGAGCACAGAGACAACGATGAGAAGCGCAGAGATCGACGATAGTGAGGGCGGTGCAGCGATGATCAGTGTAGGAGGGTGAAGAGGAGCGACGGTCAGTGCGCAGCGATGTGGTGAGTGGTGAGTGGGGGGCGACGACGGGCAATGGCGGTAGTGAGAAGGTTTTCGATCTTTGCGATGGTCAGCTCTCTGAAAGGGTTTTCTTCGCGCTTTGGAGGTGATGAGTGTCTTTGGAGGGAAACAAAAAATAAGTGTGAGCTGAGGCCTGAGTGTGCTTTCGGGAAAATTTGGAAAAAAATTCTGCAAGGGTGAAGCTTTTGGCTTTAGATACATTTGCCATCACTTCACTATCTAAAATTTAACAAATAAACTACCTTCTAAAAATGCTCTTTTTAATACGAAAATTTGATACATAGATATCAACATACAGCTACACTTTATAAGTGATTTTTATAATACTTAAAGCTACATTTTTTAAATGATGCCACAATTGTGTATGCTTTTCTCGTATAAAAAGGTAATACGGAGAAAAGCGTAGCCTATTTTGTGAATAGGCTACACTTTTTAAATGTAGCTTAAAAAAAGTGTAGCTGAATAGGTATTTTTCTTGTAGTGCCCTATCCATTTCACCTAGCCACATGGGATTCCATCTTCCCCGTAACCACCCAAGTCATCCGTGTCATACCCTCGCCTTCACGCGTCAACAATTTCCGTCGAATTTTTGCCATAAAAGTGACAGAAGAACTGAGTTGACAGACGAAATACAGAATCAGAGACCGAAATAAAACCTATTTTTGGTTAAAAATTGTCTTGTTATTCAGAAAAATAGACAGAGACCATATTGATACTTTACTCTTTTTCCAACATCCATATGAAAAATTTTATTTTCTTTTTAACCATATTTTGAGAGATCATAATTATCCATACAAAATGAAATTTTACTTTTTATATACAATCTCAATGCATATGTGACGTATTTATTAAGAATTAAATCAATATTTTTATTTCAAGACCTAAATTCAAAATCTTTTATCTACGTTATAAATAATTTGTTGTTTTAATTAATTTTATTTTTATTATTTTTATACGAATTTAATAAATAAAAAATTAAATCAATACACACATTTAGATATGCCAAATAAAGCAAATAAAAGAGGGACAAGATTATGGATAAGACATGAAAGGAATGTCAAACAGCGTGTTTGGATTAGAGGCAGCTCATGCAATTGAAGATAACGTTTAGATGCCTCATAACTGCTTTATTCTTATTTAGATGTTTTTTGAAGGTTGCCAAAAGCCAAATCCATCTTCTTAACTATTCAAAAATTTCCAATCATAGAAGCAGGTAGAACCGGAGAAGCTCCTTTGGAACGACGCTCCTAATGCCTGCCACGTGCGTGCTTTAGTAACAATTTTTGATTTTCTCATGTAAATTGGTAAGCTCGTGATTCACTGAGAGTCCAAAGTCTTGGCTTGTTATGGAGTGTATGTGATCATTACCTGTATGTACCATTTATCAAAACCTCTCAAGTGCTAAGATTTGGAGGCCCCACAAGATAAGGTCAATGGCTTCCACATTATTAAATGTAACAACTAACATTCTATTTTATGCAGTATAAAAGGAGCTTCTATGCCCGGCCAATGAGAACAAAGCTGAAGAATCAGTTAAGGGTTTGCTTGCTCACTCTCCCTCAAGGGCTTCTAATTGCTAGCACCAACCTTTTCATTTTTTTTTTTATTGGGTACAAGTATGGCTAGAAACCCTTGATGACGAGTGAATAAACTATCCCTTACAAAGCTTTCCATCATTATTATTCACACAATCAAAGCTTTAATCCCGTGTAGCATTCATTACTCTCTCTCCCTCAAGGGCTTCCAAATTGCTTCCCATGAAACAAGTTTGAGGCCTTTTTGGGAGGGAGTATAGTGTTTGTTACTTCTTAATTTATTTAGAAGGATAAATTCAATGTGTATGGAGCTTGATAGGATTTGTTCAACGTGTCTTGAGTTGCTCAAATTCCTTTAGTTCCTAGCTGATTTATTGCTCAAGCACTTTCTCCTTTATATATCTAGGTTAGGTTGTTACCTGCTTTTTAAGCATTTTTAATTATTAAAGAACTTGATAAGTCATCTTATATATCAAGTTAAAAAAGGAGGACATATATATGGCTATAGAAAATGAAATGATATTTGAAGAGGGCGCTATAGTGGTCAACGGAAGTGGTCTGGTACTTGTACTTTATTTTTGCTATTAAAAAAAAAGGAAATGAATTATTTTATATTAGAAAAAATTATAAGAATCAACAGCACAGTTTTAGTATAAAAAAAATGAAAATTAGTATTAGAGTAAATACAAAATAAATAAATAAAAATATTGTTCAGTTAACATTTTTAAAAAATAAATAAAGTTTTAGTTAAAATTTTTTCCTGGAACTCCGGAAGTGAGAATCCTAATTGAATTTTTCTTTTTATTATTTGTATGAAGCGTGTTCTCACTTCTCACATGTTCTAATGTGACTCTAGATAAAACTTCGGTTGAGACTTGCAGGCAGAAGTTGCTCTTCAATTTGTAGGATAGAAAGAGAGATGGTGTAGCTGACTGGCTGTACACATAAAGTGGGGGAGCTAGCAGGGAACCTTTTTGTAAGAGAAGGAGCATGTGTAGATAGAATAAGATGAATTTTGTGGGGGGCAGCATGTGAAATTGATTCTGAAACCCCATTGTTCAAAACTGGAAGCAAGTAACACAATTAGGCGCTAGGCCCTGCCCCTTTTATTACCTAAACTAGCAAATCCTGTTTCCCTTTCTCACTTCTCACTTGGCCAATTCACTTCCTTCCATAAATCACCCCAATGCCAATAGGAGTATAGGACAATTGATAAAAGCTATAATAATTATCCTCTGATTCAATTTAATTTCTAATTTTTTTATGCATCGAAAATGTTCAATTATCTTCTATCATTATTATAAAAAAAAATTTTACATGAATACTTACATGAAGTTAGATTTAGATTATTCAGTCAAACATCAAATATATTAAATTATTTATGATTCGCCGTATAACTTTTACATAAAGATATTTTTATGGAAATAACAACTTTTTTATTATTTTATTCACCCTAATTATTTACTTTATCATCAAACTTAAAAAAATCAATTATAAAAATTATTTCTTATATATTTATATATAAATATATATGTTGTTCACTTATTTTTAATATAAATTTTTGATAATATTAAAAAAATAAAAAATATTTTAACTGATTTTGACTAATTATTTTTTGTTATCAAATATTTTTATTGCAGTAATTATAAAGGAAAGCAGAGCTGAGAGCAGGCCCCAGCTTTGGTGTATTATTAGCTGAATGAATCAGCTAAGTCTGGTCCCGTTGTTATCCTTGCCTTGCTGTATTAAGTGACATATTCATGCTTACTTTGGAGGAGTCAATGTCAATTCTCACTTCTTTCTTTGTCATGTAATTTTCTATGGCTGCCAATCCACACCTAACTATAATTATTCTGAAGTCTACACTTTCGTCGCTCTCAATATTTTTTTTATTTAAGAAACATGAACACCATGCTGGTTTGAGTTTATTTTTCTTTTTCGGCGGTGAGATCCGTTGCATATATGGTTATAATAAGAGTTTATGATCACAATGTCACTACAATATAATGTAAAATATTAGGATTAATTAGAATATCTTTCATGACTTGTTTAAGTAGTGTTCTATAACAAATTGGCTGCATTACATAATATTCATATTTCATACTGATATATAGGTAATAGTGTAATACGGTAATCTGTAATAGGCAACACTCAAATTTCCGTAGCAATTATTACACACACATATCATACCTAACCGAAATCTAGGACCTTGTTAATGGTTTCAATAACACCTGGCCTACATAGCAAATCACGCATAACTAACTTCATCTATCAAGAAAGCAGAGAATAACGAACTAAAGTAGTGCTTCCTTCCATATACATATATATGTTAATTTCTCTGGATCATCTCCTATGGAACTTGTTCGTTTTTGTCAACAACCCTCACTCCTTTTGCAGATCTGAGCACATTGGCCTGTTTTAAGAAATAAGAAATGGGTAGCGGGTCGTCATTCATATGTATTAAGAAAGAAAGAGAAAGAGAAAGAGCAAGAGCAAGAGGAGGAGGGTATGAATATTACTTGATCCTCAGTGATTTCGACTGCAAAGCCATCAACAATGACCAAAGAAGAAGTCTTCCTGTAGGTTCCAGGCTCAAGGCTGGTGGCCAACACTTCATCGTGCTTTCTGCTTATGTACAAATCAAGCTCGTGCGTCCCTCTCTTGCTTCTACATCCCCATAGGCCATATATATACTACTAATTAGTTAATAACAAGTGATAATATTAATATAAGAATGAACAACTTAATTATTAACAAACCGATCAGCACGAAGTCTCTCGTATTCTGGATCATAGCTCATGAACACAAAGTATGGCTCGCCTTTTCTGCTCCCCATTCAGAAGTACGATCCCTCGTGTATGTGATTGAAAGGAATGGAGGGAAATATCTACGATATAATGGTGCGTGTGTCTTCTGCTCCACCACCACTCGCTACCTATATATACTACAAACCAATAATAGAGAAAAAAACAAAAAGAGGCCCACGTTGGTTTCAATTCGATT
This sequence comes from Arachis duranensis, assembly GCF_000817695.3. Classification (NCBI taxonomy): domain Eukaryota; kingdom Viridiplantae; phylum Streptophyta; class Magnoliopsida; order Fabales; family Fabaceae; genus Arachis; species Arachis duranensis. The sequence goes on along the minus strand of NC_029774.3, from coordinate 93,804,387 downwards.
TGCACGAGTAGAGTTAATTGGTAACTTTTTTCCGTAACGCTTGCTAATTAACTAGCTCAATGCATGCAATTATAGAGGGAATTTATAATTTCATTTGAATGATAGCTTTTTTTTCCGATTTTTCACAGTATTTTCAGTTTTTTCACCCCCAACAATTCAAGAATTAATTTGTCGTCCATCGAAGTTTTAATTAAAAATTTGTGGTGAATCAATGAGTTATTACATGTATAAAACAAAATTTAAATTATTGAGACTTATTAAACGAATTAATGAGTTAATTAGTAGATCAATCAAAGTTGATTTCATTTGAATGATAGCTAGTCATAGTCATTTCCTTATTAATATAATGGAGAGATTTAATTAGATAGAATATTTAATAAAAATCGATGAGATGTGGTGAGCCTTAAAGATCCATGTTAATTTTTATAAGGTGGGAGGAGATAGAGGGGATGATGAGCGAAGCAGCGGTGTTCACACTTAGCTTGTACATGTACAGTGCACTATGAGATGTGTGTGTGTGAAGTCAAAGCTCACCCCTTTATTTAATCTAATCTACACCGGCTACATTAATAAAAAGGGTGAATTAACTAGGTAGGTGGCTAACTTTACATTACAATTTACAAATGAGTGATGATTGTTTCGAAAAACACAGGAGCAGCTAGATCCAATCACGTGGTAGGCTTCCCAGTTGACGGCCACTGGTCAATCTATGCTCTTTTTTTGCAAATCGTGAGCGAGTGTAGGCATGATCATGTTTTAATGTGAGTCTTCCTTTATTAGTGTGCGACACAAATTTTATGAAAATCATAAAATTATTAGTAATTAATTTCTCATTTTATAAGAATCTAAATTCGTTCTTGATTTGGTCACATCTGCCAAGCAACCATATCATGGTCAATTCTTGCATTCACTACATAAGAGGATCCATCGAGGACATCCATATATAAGCCCAAATCCCCAAAACAAAAATATTTATATTTAGGGCCTTAAAGAATCGGGGATGTTAGTTGTTGTGAAAGCCCACTGGAAAGATGGTACAACTTACAAGTGATCTTATTGAGCAATACTTGCAAGTTTCCTCCTCTTCTAGTGATTATGGAGGCTGAATCGAGCAGCGTTATTGGCACTTTAAATAATCAAAACGGAATCAGTAAACATCAAAGGCATATTAAAACCTTACTTCAGAGAGGGAAATAGATGCACAGACTTCTTGGCAAAAAAGGGGTCTAGAAATGCAGTAAAATTTTATGTTCATACATGTTCCTCCAAGTAGTCTTCGACAAATTATTGATGATGATCGTAGAGGGGTTATTTTACCCCCAAGTATTGTAAATAGTTTGGACTTCCGTCTAATACCAAAAAAAAAAAGTTTCATCCTCTTCTTTGACCTTTCATTAGCACTAGACTAAAAATGAGAAGTGATAACCGTTACAATGCATCACATATTACTTATATATGCAATCTATTGGAGTGACATAGAAGGGGTTGCATTGTGTTTCCAAATTTTATTTTATTTTATTTTTAAATACCCACTCATCAACATCCTGTGAATAAATTTATAAAAAATAAATATAAAAATTATAACTAATTTGGTCAATAAACTTATTACTTATCACTTATCACTTATTAATATAGGTGAAAACTCAGGTGCAGTCGATTTCACGTGAAGTTGATAGATGGAAATCGTTAAATAATTTGACTGATTTGATTAAATTTTTATCTAACGACTCTCAACTATCAACTTTATATGAAGTCAACTACATTTGAGTTTTTACCATCAATATAACTTGTTAATTGCAAAATGATTTACCTTTTTATGATTATTTATTAATTTCGACTCTAAGTAACTGATTATTTTACAACTTTCCTTCACCATAAGTCACCTGTAAAAGCATTATCTAAATTTGGAAAAATTATGCTTTTGAATCTCATATACTTCAAAATTAAAATAGACTTATACTAATGTAAGTGTCAAAATACTTTTTGTAGGTACTCGTATTCCTGTTTTATATCTTGTCAAACAAAGAAGAAACGGGCTCTTCTAGTCCTCTTCACCCAAAATGAAATATACCTCATCAGGATATATAATAAAAAAACATAATAAAAAATAAAAATAAAAAAACAAAAAATAAATCATGATATATATCTATGATTAGTCGAATTTATTGCTTTCAAACATACTCTCTTCCCCCTAAATACACGAGAGCTTATCTCATATCCATGTTTTAATATAATTATATAACAAGGTTGGATAACAATTGAATTCAATATTATTACATAATTAGTTAAGACAACAGAATTTAATAGATTAATGAACACAAGTTCGAGCATTTGAGAAATATGGGAGAGACAACACAGTATAATTAGGCATTATATTGAAAAAAAAAAAAAGACAGGGCCGACGAAATTACAACTATCATATCATATCCCACTTAATACAAAAGGACCTGTCCCCATTCTGAGGAACAAGAGCTACACTTAAGCACCATGCCAATAATACCCACTATCCAGAAAAGAAAGAGAACGTACAACACACACATCCAAGACTAAGTGACTTGATGATGATGTTCTTTGAGGAAATGTTTGATGCATTCGTGTACCTTATTATTGTTATATCTCATATTATAAAAGATAATAACTTAATGGAAACGTATATTTAGTTAGGCAGAACTTCCCAAATCAAGTCAGGATCGAAGGAAGGCAGTCTTGCTAAGGAACAGTTTTGGAAATCATCGGATGATTCAGAATCTGCTGTTGTCATTGTTGGGGGACACTCTGCTAAAACGATACTGTCCTCTACTGAAAGGAAACCGCCAGCAGCTGCTTCAACAAACTCGGCGCTTGAACTAGACAAGAACATCCGTGGATTCTCGAGAGGACTAGTGGTATTGTTGTTATTATTCTTGCGCATGCTCCTCTCTCGCTTGAGCCTTTGGCATATGGCACGAATCTTAGCATCCACGTAGCAGTTGAGAGAGTTAAACTTGATGGAATCTTGGGAAGACAAGAGGACATCACTGGAGGGTTCCTTCAAAGCAGGGAAATTCAAGCGCGCGTACTCGCCACGAAGCTTATAAGCAGCGCGGTCATAAGCATAAGCAGCGGCTTCTGGAGTATCGTAAGTGCCAAGCCAGACCCTCATTCTGTTCTGAGGGAGTCGAATCTCAGCCACCCATTTTCCCCAGCTCCTCTGCCTCACTCCTCTGTACAGCTTCTTCTTCCATGGCGAGGGAGGGGGAACAACAAAACAAGAACGCTTCGTGGTCACTCGGCTTTGCTCGTACAACTTCTGCAGGATGTTTCTTTGGCGGGTGTAGACGGAGGAGCACCCGAACGGTTGCTGGAAGGCCACTGTGGGATTAGTGGGAGGGCAGTGAGAGAAGATTGAGTCCAACGTGTTTGAACCCGATGATGATAATATCAGATCTGATAAACACCACCCAATGTCATCAAATGTGTTTCTTTCATCCGTTATTTCCATGGTTTTGGATTCAGGGGGAAGGATAGGGTTGAGTGAATTGAATTCCTTTAGTTTGGGTTCAAACTCAAACTTCAGCGTGTTATATTAGCCATTTATAGGTGTAGAATAAGAGAGCACATAAATAAAAGATGCTTAAAATATTTTTATTAATGATATTTTTAAATAATTAAAATTTAATATATATATTAATTAAATTATATTATTTTTATTAAAATTAAATTTAATTAATTAATTTAACTACAAAAATAATATTAATTTAGACTGGTTCAAGATTTGATTCACTATTTTTCGTTTAAATTAATTTGTCTAACCTAATTTTGACAAAAATAACACGAATTAATTAATTATATATATTAAATTTTAATTAATAAAAAATATCTTAAAAGACATCTTTAGTCGGTAGAATATACGGTTGCATGCAAGACAAAGACGCCAAAGAAGCCACGTTTTACGCTAATAAGAACTTCTTCAGTTCTTCTTCATAACTACACTCAAATTACTTAAATGCCCTCATTCTCTTCCAAAAAAAATATTCAATTATATTATACTACTATTATAATTAGTTATTCGATGTTATATGTACACTAAAATTAACTATTAAAAATATATTTTAAAATATAACTATATATTAAAAATAAATTAAATTACATATTTATTTATATGTAAATATATCAATAATTAATTTTAGTATATAAATAATATTTTTTACTCTATTTTTTGTTGTTTCACTAAAATATTGATTTTCCTAGCCTTCTTCTTTATATAATATATATTGTTTTGTTTTAGGTATAAGTGAATAATTAATATTCTTTACAATATCATTTTTCATATATATTAAACTATCAAATATAAGTACATTACTCATTTTATTTCCAAATAAATTCTAACAAATTTTATCAAGCACAAAGGCACAACGTAGTACTTTTCATATTTATTATAAAAAATACTATGTGTATACTAAAATTAATTATTAAAATTATTAATTATATATTTTGATGGTTTCAGTGGCTAAGAGAAGGGGGTTGAATCTTAGCCCCCTTTTTGCTTGCTAATACTTGCTGGACTTAGAGGGGATTTTTCTGTTTTTTAGCTCGTCCCTAGTCAAGAGACATTTTTATTTTGTCTCGTCACTTGGCACGAGACATTTTTTATTTTTCATCTGAACAGTAGAAACAGAAGTGAAGTAGGAGAGAGACAAGATTACACCCAGATATATCCTGGTTCAGCTGCTAAGTGCAGTGCAGCCTACATCCAGTCTCCATCACAACAATGATGGAATTTTACTATAATCATTCAGATTACAAGTTGTAAAGTGCTAATCCAATTTACAAGGGGATTCCCACAGAATCATGAAACACAACATAGATGAACAAAGGAACTCTAAGACATCTATGGCTTTTTCTTTTAATTTTGCACTCTTTGCCTTTTTCCGCTTTATGGCTTTTTCATACAAACCTCACTGTTTGCCATTTTTCATGAGACTCAAGACATGACAAAATTAAATAGAAAAATTACAAAACAGAAAACATTGAAGGAGAAAAAAATCTGTAAGCTTAGGTAGCTATGAGACTTCTGTGCTTTGCACTCTCACTTTCTTTCCTTGAATCAAACCATGACTGTTCACCCCTTTTATAGAGAAGTGAAGCCTTCATAGTTGAAACATAAAACCGAGCTTAGCTTCTTTTCCTTCAAAACAAATGGTTCGGCCACAGAGAGAGAAGAGGAAACTTATGCAAAAACCAACATGCAAATACCTCTAGTCTTTCCTTGGTCATCACTCTTCATCAATCCGAGCGCTCCATCTTTGGCTTCCTCTCTAAGATGGATTTCTGGCCCTTGATGCTTCATGATGATGATGGCTTCATCTGCTCCAATCTCTGCCTATTCCATCACTTCGCCACTCTAGCTACTTCCTGTGGTGGTTGAGCAGAATCAGAGACAAGCCATGCCTCCAAGAATTTCACCTTGCTGGCCGAATCTTCTTCTTCCTTTTTGAGTATGAGGGATCCGAGATTACCTCACCAAATCTTACCACATTTGGTGATTATCTCAGCCACAACATATTTTTGGTTTCCTTTTTCTTGCCATCATTAACTTGATGGTCTTGATGCATGCAGCTTCTTCTTTTTCTTTTTGGTAGCTTAATGTAGCTTCCATGGTTGCTGTGACATGACCGAAGGAAGAAGAAAGAAAGATTAGAGAGAGAAGAAAGAAGATATTTAATGGATTTGATCAAATAATTAATGTAGCAAAGAGAAGGAATAAAAGTGCACTCAAGTTTCCTATTTCCCTTTACTGAGAGGCGTGTAGAATCATTAAAGCCATCAAATCAATTTCTCTCTCTCACTTATGTTTCCAATGCTTAAATTAAATTTGAAATCCATCCCAAAGTGAGAAATGGAATCCATTGGAAGCTTGTAACATGCTTAAAGGAATGGGTTTTAGTTAAAGAAGTGCATTATGCCCATTTCCTTATGATTTCGGACCAAGCATGCAAGATGAATTGGGCTTATGATAGTTTGAATTCTGGCCCGATAACAAGAACAATAATTCAGCCATAACAAACAAAATATTTTTGTATCAATGCTGAATGTATTTATAAAACACTTGGGCTTGCAATTTTCCTTTTATTTTCGGCCCATATTAAAAACCTGCATCACAAAATTATTAATTAATATATGAAAATTAAATTAATAATTTTGTAATTAAATATTTTAATAATGTTTGCTCATCAAAAATATTAAATTTGGAGTTTTCCAAACTCATCATTCTCCCCCTTGATGACAAACATTATTAAAAATTGAAATGGAAAGAAATTAAAAGATTGAGTAAAGAATACTCCCTTTGAATTTGAATTTCTCCCCATTTCTAAATGTCACATGGCTCCCCCTTAATGTATGCTATTTTACCAAGGGAGGCATAAACCTGTAACATTTTAATCAAGCCTCTAAATATCAATGTTATTTAGCATATTTATTCATGATGCTAAATGCTTGATTTATGAGTAGATTTTGAATGATAAACAAAACTCGTTTGTTATCAGTAATCTGATTTTCTGCTCAATGATTTACACACATCAACAAAGCAATGTTGTTCAAAAAAGTTCAATTATTTTCCAGTCAAAATATCAGAGCCATATCATTCAAGTAAGGAAAATATTTTTGAATCACACATGATCAAAACATGGCAGCAGTTAGATATCACAATTTAAAGGAACTGCCAACAATATATTTTTCAAACCAACATGTTTATCAAGATAAATCAACAACCAGACATTCATATATTCAAACATCATCAATGCCAAATGCATTTTTCAGCAACAGTAACCACAGTGAAACAAATGCAATAACAACATCATGCATTCTTTAAACAAGGGTGATCATAAGTTTTCAATTGAAAATTCCATCCCCCTGTTTCTTCAGATCCTTCCCTGTTTCATTAGTTTCAATTTCAATTTTAGAAACCAATTTTCCTTTCCTCCCCCTTTTGTCATCAAGGGTTACCTGCACAAAATATGAAAAACACAAGAAAAATATCAATAATAAAGTAACAAGAGTGTATCAAAGTATCATAGAGCAGTGAGTATCAAGTCATGCTCATACAAAAACAGATTGAGCTTAATGAAGCCAATACCAAATAAAGGTAAAGAAACAGTCATTAATCATCAGAAAGATTGAACTCTGAACCGGAATCATCTTCACAGTCCCCTGCTCCTATTTCATCATCAAAGCTCTTAATCATGAAGCCAACTCTGTCGTGACATTTCTTCCAAGCCCTTTCCTGTTCATATTCCAATTTCCGGGCAGTCTTGTGGGATTTGAACAATAACTTGGACATATTGCGCATCTCATTAAGAACCTCCCAGATTGATGCAGTAACATTTGAGGGTTCAGGATGGCTCTCCAGATCACTGAGAGATGGTTCAGAGGGAACAGATCTCTTGCCTTTCTTGCCCGAAACTCCTCCTCCTTTAATCATTGAAACCTTGTTCTCAACAGATTCATTAGTCAAATTAACCTTAAAATACTCAAATATACATGTGAGGAATATGTCATATGAAGGATTAGCCTTTTTTGTACTTTTCACTGCTTCCCACATATGACATATCATAATATAAGCAAATGAAATTTGGGAAGAAGTAAGAAAAGCAAATAGAATAATAGAATCAGAAACTGTTACTCTGTGGTGAGAACCACCTTGTGGAGTGAGAATGTGAGTGATGATACGGTGCAACAGAGAGTTCTCAGGGCCGAGTGCTCGATGAGTTGGGATTAATCCATCCAAACCAGAGAGATTTGCACAGATGTGTTGCAAGACTGTTTGCTATGCAATGCCAACTTGATCATCCCACTTATCAACCATGTAAACTTTTGGCCCTTCATCTTCATATCCAAGAGCAGCGCCTATGGTTTGAGGATTGAGGGTCATGTAAACACGCTTGACGTAAGAGTGGATTGAGCCATCAATCAAGCGCATGTTTGCATAGAATTCCCGGACCAGCCCCGTGTAAACAAATTTCTGAATGTGAATCAGTGGAGTCCACTTCAGAGCATCAAACAGGGGAAAGAAGATGATTCCTTTGGTGGCCAGTTTTTTAAGATTTACCAAGTAAGAGAGACAGAGAGGACGCTTCAGCAAAACCTCTTTGTGAAATTCATAGAAAGCACATGAATAGAACTGAGAGGGATCAAAATGGGAGTGAGTTTTGTGAAATTTGTTCTTGAAATCTAGTGACTCCAAATTTGAAGGTTCTCTTGTATCATGCAGTATAAAGCTTTTCTGCTTTTTCTGAGAGCCTTTTGAATGTGGAGTAGATCTTTTCGGTGGTGATGAAGGTGGCGAGGTAAGTGATTCTTCTTCTTCTTCTTGAACACTGGATTGCTTGTTCTTTCCCGTCTTGCCTCTCCCTGAAGTTTTCTGAGCAATAACCTTGCGGCGCATGGTTTCGGTTCTTTTGGAAGGAGGTGAACGAGTAGAAGAGGAAGTAAAATGAAGATGAATGTGTGTATGAGTTTGAGGTGATGAGAGAGGTGGACTTTTTGGAATGGGGGTTCGGCCACTTTTCTTTTGTGCCGTTTTCTTTTTCATGGTAGGATGAAGGGAGAAGTTGAATATGAAAGGATGGGAGTGCCGAAAGAGAGTGAGGAGGGAAGGAGGTTAGTGGTGCAATAAATGTGGATTGGAGAGAGATGATGGGAAGTTAATGACCATAATGGCGCGGTTATTAACCAAAGGGTTTTTGAAAAAGGTGGTTTCCTAGAATCAAGGGAGTTGATGGAGAGAGGGATTTGATTTGACAATAACCACTTCCAATAAGATTTGAAATGACAATCAAAAAGATTTTGATCATCATAAAATGAGGGATCAATAAAAGTCAAGGTGGGGTCAAATAAGATTTTGTGGGGCCCATCAGAAGTAAAGTCTGCGCAGCCTCCCCCTTAATCATAGCTCCTCCAGCATGCCTTAATTTTATCTCGTACATTCCTACAAGATAAAACTGGACAGAATCAGACATTCACAAATTTTCAACATGATTTAAATCAAACATTCCCAAGCTTTTCCTTAACAAACAGAATCTATCTTTACAGAGGGGTTTTGTAAAAATATCAGCAAGTTGTTCTTCAGATTTTACAAATTGAATATCAATAGTACCCTTTTGCACATGTTCTCTAATAAAATGATATTTGATTTCAATGTGTTTTGTTCTTGAGTGCAGAACATAATTTTTTTAAATATTTATTACCCTCATGTTATCACAAAATAAGGGTATACTATTGATCTTTAATTTGTAATCTTCCAATTGAGTTTTTAACTAAATTAATTGTGAACAACAAGCAGATGCGGATATATATTCAACTTCAGCTGTGGATAGAGCCACTGTGGCTTGTTTCTTGCTTGACCACATGTTGAGTGAGCTTCCAAGGAAGCAACACATGCCGGAAGTGCTCCTTCTATCTACTCTATCTTTCGCATAATCTGCATCACAAAATCCTACTGCACAAAAATCATCAGATTTTGGATACCATAAGGCATAATTACATGTTCCCTTAATATATCTAATGATGCGTTTAACGGCCGATAGATGGGATTCTTTTGGGTGATTGAAATCTTGAACATACACCCACACTTTGAACTATATCCGGTCTAGAGGAGGTAAGATACATTAATGAACTAATCATTCCCCTATACCGTGTTTCATCCACATCTTTGCCATTATCATCCTTTTCAAGTTTATTGTTTGGATGCATTGGTGTTCCCATTGGTTTGGAATTTTCTAAGCCAAATTTCTTTATCAATTCTTTTGCATACTTGCCTTGGTGAATAAAGGTACCACTAGGAGTTTGTTTAATTTGGAGGCCGAGAAAGAAAGTTAGCTCTCCCATTAAACTCATTTCAAACTCACTAGTCATGAGTTTTCCAAACTCTTCACACAAGGATTCATTGGCCGATCCAAACACAATATCATCCACATAAACTTGAACAAGAAGAATATTATTATTAGATGCTTTGATAAATAAAGTAGTGTCCGTGGTACCCCTTTGAAATTGATTTTCTAATAGGAAGGCACTAAACCTTTATACCAAGCTCTTGGAGCTTGCCTAAGGTCATAAAGGGCCTTTGAGAGTTTAAAAACATGATTTGGAAAATCTTTATGTTCAAAACCGGGGGGTTGAGCCACATACACTTCTCTATCAATAAAGCCATTAAGGAAAGCACATTTGACATCTATTTGAAACATTTTGAAACCTTTATGGGCAACATAGGCAAGAAGCAACCTAATTGCTTCCATTCTAGCTACCAGAGCAAAAGACTCATCAAAATCTATTCCCTCTTCTTGATCGTAACCTTGGGCCACTAATCTAGCCTTGTTACGAACAACTTGTCCATCCTCACCAAGTTTATTTTTGAATACCCACTTAGTACCCGTTACCTTCTTACCATCCGGATAAGGTACTAATGTCCAAACCTCATTCTTGTCAAATTGAGCAAGCTCCTCTTGCATGGCATTGACCCATGATGGATCTTCAAGAGCTTGTTTGATATTATTGGGCTCCATTTGTGACAAGAGAGCAAAGTTGCTAGGTTCGGTTTGCCTTTTGGTGGAGGATCTTGTGGTTATACCTTGAGAGGGATCACCAATGATGAAGTCATGAGGATAACCCCTCATAGACTTCCATTCTCTAGGCTTTCGGACAGGTGTAGAGCTTTGATGAGCTTCTGGTGGTCTCACTGTTTCAATTGCTCGTGCCTGCTCAGGAGACAAAATAGAAATGTCTCCTCTAATCTGACGAGACAAAACTGGGCTGACAGATTCTTCATTTTGCACAGATTTGGAAATTTCTTTACTTGTTCCATCTTCTTCACAATCTGAATCATTATCCTTTACAGTATTGGAAATTAAGTTAGAATCACAGAAAGTAACATGTATGGATTCCTCTATGGTTCTATATTCTTTGAGATAAACTCTATAGGCCTTGCTTGTGATGGAATATCCAACAAACATTCCTTTATAGGATTTTGGATCAAATTTTCCAAGGTTTTCCTTATTGTTAAGAACAAAGCATTTGCATCCAAAAATATGAAAGTACTTAAGATTTGGAGGGGTTCCTTTCCATAGCTCATAAGGGGTTTTCTTTAACCCTTTTCTAATGATTGTTCTATTCAAAACATAACATGCTGTGTTCACAGCTTCAGCCCATAAAAATTTAGGAATCTCATTCTCACATAGCACACCCAACCAAATCTAAAGTAATCATCTACCACCACAAGACCATAGTATTTACCTCCTAAACTTTGAGTTCTAGTAGGACCAAAAAGATCAATATGTAACATCTCCAATGGCCTTTTGGTTGAGATTCCATCTTTTGATTTAAAAGAGAATTTTACTTGTTTGCCCAATTGGCAAGCATCACAAATAAGATCCTTATCAAACTTGATGTTTGGAATTCCTCTAACCAAATTCTTTTTGACTAGCTTAGAAATTTGGTACATGCTAGCATGACCCAACTTTCTATGCCAAAGCCATTTTTCAGATTCAAGAGAGGTAAAGCATGTTACATTTTGTTCTTTTAAATCCTCAATAGTTAATCCATACACATTGTTGCATCTTTTAGCTTCAAATAGAACATTCCCAGTTTTCTCACAAACAACTAAGCAAACAAATTTCTTAAAAATAACTTCAAAACCCAAATCACATAATTGACTAACACTAAGTAAATTATGTTCCAAGCCATGTACAAGAAGGACATCATTTATACAAGATGAGAGATTTTTACCCACTTTCCCAACAGCCACTATTTTTCCTTTTGCATCATCACCGAAAATGACAAATCCTCCATCATATTCATCAAGCTTTATGAAGAAGGTTGTCTTTCCGGTCATATGCCTAGAGCATCCGCTATCCATGTACCACATATTTTCTTTCTTCTTGGATGCTAGGCATACCTACAAAATAAGCTCAAGTGACCTTAGGTATCCAAATTTTCTTGGATCCTTTCACGTTAAACCATCTCCTATGTTCCAAATCATTGTAATAAAAAACAACTTTGTAAACTTTATCACCAATCATTCTTTCACCAAAGAAACATTGAACTAGAAAATGACCACTTCGGTTACACAATCTACAAAATCTTGGAGTTGCTGTTTTGTTAAAGTAGGTGGGATCTTGAAACCTTGTGTCATTGGATGAAGAAGGTTTATCTTTAAAAGAGGATTTCTCATCAGATTTATAAAATCCCAATCCAGCTTTATCAAAAAGTGGTTTTTGACTAGCCAATAGTTGATTTAGATTTTCAGAACTGAGAGTAAATTTGGCTAAGTCATTTTCAAGATTTTTAACCTTTTCCCGCAGCTCTTCATTTTCCTTAAAACAGTTTACATACGCCACTACCGAGTGATCACTTTCACAGCTTCTAAGTTGGGCTTTCAACTGCTTATTTTCTTCTACAAGATCACAAGCAGTTTCGGCCTCCCTTAGTTTTTCTTTGAGAAAATCATTTTCAGCTTTAAGAATGAAAATTTGTTGCTCAAGATCTTGATTATCAGTCAGAAAACATCTTATTTTTTCAGAGAGGTGATCTATCATGAGATGAAGGTCTTCAGTGTCAGGGTTTTGAAAAAATACCTAATTTACATGATCTGCCATGAGACAAGGCTGTGACTTAGTCTCATATTCTTCATCACTGTCTGAGTCATTCTCTAAGTTTTCCCATGATGCCATCAGACCTTTCTTCTTTCCTCCTTTTCTCTTCTCCTCCCTTTTTAACTTGGGACAATCAGATTTGTAATGCCTCATTTCCTTGCAGTTGAAACAAGTCACTTTGCTAAGGTCTTTCTTCATTTTCCTTGAGCTGCTGCCTTTGCCTTTGAACTTCATCATTTTCCTGAATTTTTTTGGCAAACAACACAAATTCATTTTCAGATGAGTTATCACTGGATTCATCATCCAGAGGGTTAGTAACAGAAGAAAATGCAATTCCTTTCTTTTTTGACTCTTTTTTCAAATAAGTGTTTTCAAAAGCAAGAAGATTTCCTCTCAAATCATCAAGTGTCATGGAATCAAGATTACTGCTCTCAGAGATAATTAAAGCTTTTGTTTCCCACTCTTTAGTGAGACATCTCAGCACTCTTCTCACAAGCACAGAATCAGAATGTGTTACTCCCATAGCATCCAAGCCAACAGTGATGGTATTGAACCGTTCGAACAGTTCATCGATAGATTCTCCTTCCTTCATTGTAAATATTTCATATTCCCTGTTTAACATGTCTATTCGAGTCTTCTTAACAATGGTGGTTCCTTCATGAGTGATTTGTAATTTATCCCAGATTTTCTTTGCTGTTGTGCATCGTGATACCCGTCGGTACTCCTCAAAGCTAATAGCACAGTTGAGTAGATTTAAAGCTGATAGCACAGTTGAGTAGATTTATGGCCTTGGCATTTAGCTCCACTTTCTTCCTATCTTCTTCGGTCCAGCTTGCTTCTGGTTTAAGAGTGACTACTCCTTCAGCACTTGTGTTAGTAGGAAACTGTGGTCCTTCTAGGATGATCTTCCAAAGCATGTAATCCACTGCTTGTACAAATATCTTCATCCTCTCCTTCCAATAGGTATAGTTTTTCCCATTGAAAAGAGGAGGTCTGTTGCTTGATTGTCCTTCGGTCAGATTATAGGACACCATATTTGCGCCACTGTTTTCTGCCATGAGGATCTTTACTTTAAGCTGCAAAGCTAGATCTCTTTGAGACGAAGCTCTGATACCAATTGATGGTATCAGTGGTTAAGAGAAGGGGGGTTGAATCTTAGCCCCCTTTTTGCTTGCTAATACTTGCTGGACTTAGAGGAGACTTTTCTATTTTTTAGCTCGTCCTTAGCCAAGAGACATTTTCATTTTGTCTCGTCACTTGGCACGAGACATTTTTTATTTTTCATCTAAACAGTAGAAACAGAAGTGAAGTAGGAGAGAGAGAAGATTACACCCAGATATATCCTGGTTCAGCTGCTAAGTGCAGTGCAGCCTACATCCAGTCTCCATCACAACAATGATAGAATTTTACTATAATCATTCAGATTACAAGTTGTAAAGTGCTAACCCAACTTCAAGGGGATTCCCACAGAATCATGAAACACAACATAAATGAACGAAGGAACTCTAAGACATCTATGGCTTTTTCTTTTAATTTTGCACTCTCTGCCTTTTTCCACTCTATGACTTTTTCATACAAACCTCACTGTTTGCCTTTTTCCATGAGACTCAAGACATGACAAAATTAAACAGAAAAATTACAAAACAGAAAACATTGAAGGAGAAAAAAATCTGTAAGCTTAGGTAGCTATGAGACTTCTGTGCCTTGCACTCTCACTTTCTTTCCTTGAATCAAACCATGACTGTTCACCCCTTTTATAGAGAAGTAAAGCCTTCATAGTTGAAACATAAAACCGAGCTTAGCTTCTTTTCCTTCAAAACAAACCGGTTCGGCCACAGAGAGAGAAGAGGAAATTTATGCAAAAACCAACATGCAAATACCTCTAGTCCTTCCTTGGTCATCACTCTTCATCCATCTGAGCGCTCCATCCTTGGCTTCCTCTCCAAGATGGATTTCTGGCCCTTGATGCTTCATGATGATGATGGCTTCATCTGCTCCAATCTCTGCCTCTTCCATCACTTCGCCACTCTAACTACTTCCTGTGGTGGTTGAGTAGAATCAGAGACAAGCCATGCCTCCAAGAATCTCACCTTGCTGGCCGAATCTTCTTCTTCCTTTTTGAGTATGAGGGATCCGAGATTACCTCACCAAATCTTACCACATTTGGTGATTATCTCAGCCATAATATACTTTTGGTTTCCTTTTTCTTGCCATCATTAACTTGATGGTATTGATGCATGCAGCTTCTTCTTTTTTTTTTTTGGTAGCTTAATGTAGCTTCCATGGTTGCTGTGACATGACCGAAGGAAGAAGAAAGAAAGATTAGAGAGAGAAGAAAGAAGATATTCAATGGATTTGATCAAATAATTAATGTAGCAAAGAGAAGGAATAAAAGTGCACTCAAGTTTCCTATTTCCCTTTAGTGAGAGGCGTGTAGAATCATTAAAGCCATAAAATCAATTTCTCTCTCTCACTTATGTTTTCAATGCTTAAATTAAATTTGAAATCCATCCCAATGTGAGAAATGGAATCCGTTGGAAGCTTGTAACATACTTAAAGGGATGGGTTTTAGTTAAAGAAGTGCATTATGCCCATTTTCTTATGATTTCGGACCAAGCATGCAAGATGAATTGGGCTTATGATAGTTTGAATTCTGGCCCGATAACAAGAACAATAATTGAGCCATAACAAAAAAAATATTTTTGTATCAATGCTGAATGTATTTATAAAACACTTGGGCTTGCAATTTTCCTTTTATTTTCGGCCCATATTAA
>NC_029774.3:93786338-93788843 GCF_000817695.3 Arachis duranensis | reverse complement strand
TTATCAAAATCAATCATCAATATATAATATATATTAAGATACAAAATATATATGTAAAATAAAATAAATTATACGTATATTTAATATAAGTATATAATAACTTATTTGATGGTTATTTTTAGGGTGCACTTATCATTTTTTTTAAGGCTAAGAAGAATAGAAGTGATCTTATAAATAAGGAAATAATGGGAGTTTACGTGATATTATAAAAAAGGGCTATTTCAATATAGAAACTAGGAAGGGAATAGGGTAGGCACAATGTCAGAAAGCAAACTCTTCTTCACTTCTGCCTATCGCTGAAATGTGAATTTAAACTTATATTGTTATGCAAACTCAAGGAAGTTTACGTGGATTTAATTAATTATTTTACCAATAATATTAGGGCACAATCTCCAGATACGAAAAGGAACTTATGATGATGATATGTCTGTTGATGGAGTTTTGTTATTAATTAATGAGATCTGCTAATTGCTTCAATTCAGTTTTCTTTGGTTCAAATCTAGAAATTAAAATGAAAAACAAACTGAACTGATAAATTTTATAAACCATTTTTTCAGAAAAGGATATTTTCAGCTTTTTTTAAATCTTTTATCATAATTCATTTTGTACAGATTAATTTAGATGCCCCTACCAATAGTTAATTTCTATATGTAGGAATGGGCATAAAATGGAAGTCATGCATCAATCACTAGCTCCGTTTGCTCGTGTCAATAATTAAGTGAATACGAATTTATAAACTCAAAAAAATGAAAAATACTTCGAATAATGTAACATAGCATAAACTACTGAATACGTACTAATATCATAAGAAAAAAGAGCTTTTTATATAGTTATTAAAAGTTAAATAATTAATTTATCAAAGAATATCTTATGGTCATTTACAATTGTAAAATAAAAAATATTCAATACTATATTTTCACAGTTGTGAATTGTCAAAACAAATTTGATAATATTTTTAGTTGTAATCATTTTCAGCATCAATGTATATAATGACCAAATGTCAAACAAAGCATCATATAAGAAAAACGTTGAGCATCTTCTTATAATTATTGCAATGCAAGAATATGTTTAAGATTTTTATTACGACAGTCATTAACTGTTAATAATATATTTGAAAACTTGTTTTTCTGACATCTTATCTAAAAGGAGCGATATTGACGTGAATGTGGAGAGTAACAGTAGCACGGCAACAATAGAGCGCAAAGGGTGGTGCTAGCAAGAAGAGTGACAGCGGCACAACTGTGACGGAACGATTATGTTAACAAAAAAATAACATTTAAAATGGTGTGAATTTGGAAATTAGTAATAAAATGGGAAATTTGAGAAAAGTGGATGCGGGGTTAGTGATAAAAATTGTGTGAATTTGGGGATTAATGATGAAATAGCGTTTCTAAACTTTAGAGTAGGAAGTGGACGCGGAATTTTGTTTTTAGTAATAAAAATCGAGAGTAAATTTGTCGATTTTAATTTTAAAAAAAGCATATAACATTTTAAGCATCTATTTTAATTTATACATTAAATTATTACCGTTTATTTGATTTTAAAAAACAATTTAGATCGTTTAAAATTATCGACAATAAACATTGTCGATAATTTAAATAATAAAATAAATGTCATATTCGTCGATTTTAAAATAAGTATTTTCAACTCCTAGTTCATCGACAATGTGACGATATTAAAAAAAGGGTTCATGCATAAAAAAAAATCGACAACCAAACTATTAATTTTATTATTTATTTTTAAATATTTTTTTATAAATATCGACAATAAATTATCAAAAAATATCAACAACAAAAAATAACCGTCAATTCTTTTTACATCCTTTTATAATAATAATATATCATAAAATTATTCATTTTAAAAATTTAAACTAAAATATAATCCTAATAATTATATCTCTGACAAACTAAAACCTGCAATATATCTTGGCAAACATGGAGAGAGCAAATGGCTTGTGCCATTGCATTATGTGGCACCATAAATGCTCTTATGTGGCACTTTAAATGCTCGTCTCTAATGTATATCAAAATGCTCATCCACGTGACAACAGTATAATGATATGTTGACTTGTAAAAAATATTAAAAAATTCAATTATCTTCAATATTTTTTTGATGGGCTTTTTTTTTATGGGGTCAATTATCTTCAATATTATTACTATTATTGAATACAAATGTTAATACACATCAGTGTAAGCTATACAGAATTCAATTCACTCTTACTATTGATATATGGTACTTGTTCTTTTATAGTGCCGATTAACAAAATTATTATATATACACAAAAAATTGATTAATAAATTAATTATTATATATAAATATATATAATTTAATTTATTTTAAATATATATTTTACTAATAATAAATTAATAACTGATTTTAATAAATACCAAATAATATATATATCCCAACTGGCAAAGAGTACGAATGACAATATGAAAGGGTGAAAATTGGTAGGAAAGGGAGAAAACTTTTCTTTCTTCATCTTACACTCTAAAATCCTATTCA
>NC_029774.3:93785927-93786201 GCF_000817695.3 Arachis duranensis | reverse complement strand
ATATAATTTAAAGTGTAAGGTTAAACAGTCTAAAAATAAAATAAATAAAATAATTGTTAAAAAATTAACTAATATTAATAAAAAAATAATTACTTAATATTATTTGACAGAAAACGTTTTTCCTAATCCTCAATTTCTTTATGGGAATATATATAACCTATAGATCTCGTGAAAAAAATTCTATTCGATGAAAATATATCAAGTTCAGTACAATTATAATAGAATAATTTATAGTCTTTAATTATTTATATAATAACATATTATAAATTAAGTT
>NC_029774.3:93776203-93785744 GCF_000817695.3 Arachis duranensis | reverse complement strand
ATAAATTATTAAATTTTCAATAATGAATATAATATATTTAAAAAATAAAACAAATATTGTCGATATTATATAATTTTTATTTGAAGCACATTTAAACATTAAATATTAGTATTCGTATCATAAAAATTCAAAATATTTATAATTTAATTTAAAGTATCTAATAATTCACAAAAATAAAATATACTTTTATTACTATATATTCCATTTATTCTAACCTTAAATCTTATACTCTATTACTACAAATACTACTTTTACGAATCCGTGTAAGCATATATATTAATGAGAAGAGTAATTATAAATTTAAAAACCACAATTAATTGGATCATTCACTCAGATAAACACTTCATCAACAATATAATAGAACTCTAATATAATTTTTTTTAATAATAACATAATAATATATTTGAAAAAAAAAACAATACTACAATAATAATATAGGCACCACTCAAATAAAGATCTCAAAAACAACTTTTTCTAAAGACGGCTACGTGGCAAAACTTAAACCATACATTCTAAAACCACACTTTTAACTACATAACACTTAAAACCATAGCATTTTATGAGAAAAGCGTCACCTAATAAAAAAAAAGTAAATTAGAAGATTTAAGAGAAGAAATAATTAAATTATCAAAATTAATAGATCAAAAACTAATGATTTTAACTAATGTTAATTGTAATGATACCGAATTCTTAAAATCAATACAAAATCCTTATTTTACTATAAGTTTTATTGAAAGACTTCAAAAACCTGAAAAAACTTATATTTCACATGGAATTTCTAAAAAATGCTACCATGGAAATGATTCCCCACATCTCTATCACACGTTTAACCTACAATTAAATTCTATAGTAAATATGCTTGAAGAAATATTAGTATCCATAAATTTTCAAAGAAATAAGGAAAAAGAGGAACCTAATATAAACGAAATTAAACAAATATTAAATAAATATTTTCAGAAAGAGAATCTCAAAGAAGGAAAAATTCAAAATATAGCCAACATAACAAAACTAAAAGTAAAACCACCATTGAAATTATGAATAATGAAGAAAACTTAGAAGAAGTTACAATACTTTTTAAACAATTAAAAATGGCTCAAGAAAATAATATTATGGAACAAGAATTTCAAATAGAAGAAGAATTAGTAAATTCTAAAAATATAGAAAATGAAGAACACATCCTAGATTATTTAAGTGATGAAGAACCAGCAATTCCAATACAAGTAAAAAATGAAGCTGGAACATCTAAGGATAATCAATCTCAATTTAAATGGGAAATAGGTTTTGAAAATTATGCTTTTAAAAAGGGATTTATAAATAAAAATTCAAAGTATACAAAAATACCATCAAAGTACGTTCCTAAAATTCAGGAAATGGAAGGAGAAAGAATGCTCGATTTAGACTGTAAAAAGAATGAAAAAGAAATTTTCGAGAACTGGTTGAATTCCTTCTTATTAGAAGCCTTTACTAATCCAAAACTTAGTGAATTGTCTGGAGGAGATATCTGGAATTATATAGTGTTTCATACTAAAGGAACTGTAAGAGATTATATGACATTAATAGAAAACCAAATAATAGAAGAATTAGCAACAAAAACAACAGTTTACGATAAGATATTACATATAATGATGATTCTATATAAAGAATTTTTTGGAAAAAATATTATAGATCATAGACAAGAAGTCTATAATAAAGAATATCAAGAAGCGAAAAAACATTTAGCTAATATTCAAATATATGATTTATGTAATGTGGAATCTTACATATGTGAATATAGAATACATTATTATAAACTAAAAGAAGAAGATAAAAACCATTATCTTAGTATGTATATAACAAAACTTCCATACCCTGCTAATGAATTTATAATGGGAAGATTTATAAGAGAAGTAAATAGAGGAATAATTGAAAATAATTTTGGAGGAGCAACCTCTGCAATAAGAAAGGAAATAAAAGAACGTTGTATGCAAGAAGCAACTCAAAAAAGATTTGAAAATATAATTAGAATTTGCTGTCAGGATAATGAAGAAATACCTTAAAAATATGGTCTTAATAAAAATTTTCAAAGAAAAAGAAAATATCAATTTAAAAAAAGAAAATACTATCCAAATTGGAGAAAAAAAGAGGTATTTTAGAAAAAAGAAGTAACAATAAATACAAAAAACAAAAAAATGACTATTGCCCAGATAAAAAAGAAAATTATAAGTGTTGGTATTGCCAAGAAGAAGGATACTATGCAAATGAATGTCCAAAAAAGAAGGATAAAAAAGATCTTACCAAACAATTAGAAATTGCTAAGTATTGTTTCATGGAACCATTAGAAGAATCAGATGATAACTTAGACTATATTTTTGAATATGTCTCAGAAACAGACTCGGAGACTAAGCAATAATACCACATTTATTACTATAAAAATAACAGAAAAGTTTATAAATACTTTCATAGATACTGGAGCAACACAATGCTTTGCTAGTACAAATATAAAACTTGATTGGAAAAAATTAAAGAAACTATTAAGAGTTAGAATAGCTGACAAATCAATACATAAAATTGACTAAAAAGCAGAAATAGCTGAAATATTTATTCAAAAGTATAGGTTCATTGTTCCATCCATATATATGTTAGATTATAGGATGGATTTTATCATAGAAAATAACTTCTTAAAGCTATATCATCCATTCATTCAAGAATTAACATATATAGTTTTAAAAGCTCCATACGATTATTTAATAAATCAAAAATCAAAACGTATAAAGATACCAACTACTACCATAGATAAGATTTTAAAATTTAAAATATTTTCTATATTAAAAACATGTTATTTAAATTTATATTTTCAGATAAATATCCCAAAAAATAATCTTAAAATAAAAATAGAAGAACTTTTGGATGAAACTTACGCTGAAAATCTTTTAGATATTAAAAATACAAATAAAAAATTAGTAAGCATTAAATTAAAAGATCCTACAAAAGAAATAAATATTCCAAATAAAATTTCTTATTCCGCAAGAGATAGAGAAGAGTTCTCATTAGAATGTAAAGATCTTTTGGAAAAAAGGAATTATAAGATTAAGCAAAAGTCATCATGCGGCTCCAGCCTTTTATATCGAAAACAATAATAAAATTAAAAGAGAAAAACGAAGAATGGTAATTAGTGCATGTTTGGGCGCCATTATTTTGTTAAAAAAAGATCTTTTTTCAATGAAAAAAGATCTTTTTTTATTTTTTAACGTGTTTGGCAAATTTCTAGTAGTAAAAGTAAAAGCACTAGTAAAATCAAAAAAAGATCTTTTTTGAGAAGCTATAATTTACATCTTTTTTTAAAAGATCTTTTTTCCTTAAAAAAAAGATGTTTTTCATGTAATAAATAAACAAAAAAGTACTTTTATATTGTTATACCCAAATATAATTGATAGATAAAAAGACCTTTTTACATGAGATATCCAAACATAAAATTACTTTTACTTCTCTATAAGATCTTTTAAAAAAAGATAACTCGAAAAAGATCTTTTTTTAGAAGCTCACCCAAACAAGCCCTTAGTGCATGTTTGGGCGCCATTATTTTGTTAAAAAAATATCTTTTTTCAATAAAAAATATCTTTTTTAATTTTTTAACGTGTTTGGTAAATTTCTAGTAGTAAAAGTAAAAGCACTAGTAAAATCAAAAAAAGATCTTTTTTGAGAAGCTGTAATTTACATCTTTTTTTAAAAGATCTTTTTTCCTTAAAAAAAGATGTTTTTCATGTAATAAATAAATAAAAAAGTACTTTTATATTGTTATACCCAAACATAATTGATAGATAAAAAGACCTTTTTACATGAGATATCCAAACATAAAATTACTTTTACTTCTCTATAAGATCTTTTAAAAAAAGATAACTCGAAAAGAGATCTTTTCTTAAAAGCTCACCCAAACAAGCCCTTAATTATAAGAAAATGAATGAAGCAACTGTTGGTGATGCTCATAAACTTCCAAGAAAAGATTCTATTTTAGAAAAAATCAAAGGAGCAACTTGGTTTTCATCTCTTGATGCAAAATCAGGATATTGGCAACTTCGTTTAGACGAAGAAACAAAGAAATTAACTGCTTTTACTTGTCCAACAAAAGAATCAACAAGTGTGTTACTCTACGAATGGAATGTATTACCATTCGGATTAAAACAAGCTCCAGGTATTTATCAAAGATTTATGGAAGAAAATCTAAAAGAGTTAACCAGGTATCTATCAAAGATTTATGGAAGAAAATCTAAAAGAGTTAAATGAATTTATTCTAGTTTACATTGATGATATATTAATTTTTACAAAACAGGATAAAGAAGATCATCTTCAAAAATTATTAATAGTTTTAGAAAGATGTAAAGAAAAAGGATTAGTTCTTAGCAAAAAGAAAGTAAAAATAGCAAGACAAGAAATAGAGTTTCTTGGGTTAATTTTATCCACTCAAGGAAAGCTAAAACTTCAACCAAATATTTTAGAAAAGGTAAATTTATTTCCTAATAAAATAGAAGATTGAAAACAATTACAAAGATTTTTAGGGTGTATAAATTATATTTCTGATCAAGAATTTTTAAAGAATATAACAGAATACACTAAAAACTTATTTCCAAAAATAAGTACTAAAAAAGAATGGAAATAGGAAGAAAAAGATAGTATGCAAATTCAAAGAATCAAAAAATTATGTGAAAAGCTTCGGAAACTTTATATTCCAGTAGAAAACGACTACTTAATAGTAGAAACAGATGCTTCAGACATAACCTAGTCAGGATGTCTAAAAGCCAAGAAAGCTATAAAAAGTTTGGAACAAGAAAAAGAATCACTAGATTCTAAATATTCCCCAAAAGAATTACTTTGCAGGTATATTTTAGGGACTTTTACTCCAACGGAACAGAGATATACTACTCATAAAAAAGAAACTCTAGCAGCAATTAAATCTCTTAAAAAATAAAAAATTAATTTACTACCCAAAGAATTTACATTAAGGACAGATTCAAGTTACTTAACAGGTTTCATTCGATACAATTTAAAAGTTGATTATAATCATGGGCGATTGGTAAGATGACAATTATTTTTGTTACAATATCCAATAAAAATTGAATATATTAAGGGTGACAAAAATATTATTGCAGATACATTGACAACAGAATGGAGTTCGTTTACAATGCATTAAATCAAGAAATTCAAAAATATCAGCAAGAACTCGAAGAATGTAAGCATTGTCTGCAAATAAGGGCACAGATCCAATCCCTCAAGAAAGCCATTGAAACAATGAAATCAACACAACAAGTAAAACCATCAGAGTTCAGCCAGCTAAGCATGGTGGACAAACCAGGTGAAGAAAAAATTTCAGAAAATAAAATAATTGTTAAAATTATTAAAAAATTCACACAAGATAAAAAATATTATGTAATTTATAATGGCCCCATGAAAGGAATATATGATGCCTGGGAAAAAGCAGCACCATTCACACATCAATCAAAGATAGTTCATAAAGGAGGATTTTTAACACTAGAAGAGGCAAAGGAATCCTTCAGGGAATATGAAGCTCTTCATCCAGAGCAAACCCTAAAAAGAGCAGATAAAGCTCCAATTCAAGTCCAAAGAACAGGAATAATGAGAAACATTCCTACAAGGGTTGAAATCAAGGAAAAGAAAAGGGTCTGTAGATCAAATCTCAAAGAAACCCTTAATATAGTCCTGAATTGGACTGAAGAAAAAAGGACAAGTTTGGGATACTATCCTATTGCCAAAGAACAGCTAACAAAGCTGGTTATTTTTTCAGAGGCTTTCCCATCTGACACTTATCAGTTTTTTCAGTATGAATTAATTGATACAATTTAATTTTTAATGATCTAAAAATTATTAGTGAGTTTTCTGCAGGATTCGTTGATGCAGTAAAGAGATTTAAAAATATGATTGACAATGTAAATCCAAGGGATATATCCCTAAAGTTTACAAATAGTCAATCTATTTTTAGTGAAGAAGAAGAATGCTTAGTTCCAGCACACCAAGTAATATTCATGTCCGTCTTCCCAGGAAACTTTCAACCAATTGATCAAATTCAAGATTTAACAATCTACAATCATGAAGGAAGACTAGCCAGCACGTTAGCAAGGGTCTTTGAAAGAACTCAAAAAATAATAAGGGAATCTCACACAAGAATTAATTATAAAAGCATAAATACTCTGCTTGTGTCTAGTAAAAGAAATGAAATTAAAGAAAGAGAGATGAGACTCTTGGTGAAATTTGAATCTGTATTCTACAATTTATCCGGACTCTTAGAAAAGCTTCTTGAAGGGATAAAAAGAAATATCTGCTATTTGATAAAAAACAGAGAAGACCACAAGTGCCAGCTATGTGCCTCGAAAATATCTGAAGAAAGCAATAATGAAATGGAATCCACCCACATGATAAAGGAAGAGGACAGTACATCCACCCACATGATAAAAGAAGAGGACAGTGCATCTGAAGCATCCCTCAATATTATTGCATAATGACGTAAGCGCTTAGGTTATAGAGTACCAACAATGTAGCTGGTGCAAGATAATAAACAATGACGTAAGCAATGACGTCATAAGAAGGGTAAGGATGGGAATTGTCCATCAGATCCAACCATTATAAATAAATTGCTTAGGCAATTGTAGAAGGCATCAAAAAACAGAAAGCAGAAGGCTAAGAGTACTCATATGTTAGGAGAGCAAGGAGGAAGCTGCCGAGGCAATTCTGTAGTCTGACAAAAGAATTTCCTTAGGAAAAAATAGTTTTAAACTCTCCTCTGGAGTTAATATCTACAATATCCCCTTTGGAGATAAAAACACCTTATGTAAAATATACTAAATAAAGGAAGTTTTTCTCCAGAAAGGTACGTCTTTGTCCTAATCTCTTAGTTATGAATTATTTAGAAAGCTTAGAATTAACGGAAGAATCTGATTATTATAGATTAACTGCTTTATTAGATAATAAAAATAGGCTGTTCTAAAAACAGAACTAAATCTCAAATCAAATGAAAATTTTAATAAACAAAGTCTTTTAAAAGAAGTTTTTAATAGAAAAAATATAATATACTATGGAAAAATTCAACTTGAGGCCCCTGTAAAAATAAAATCTGCTAATGGAGAACTTGAAATAGCTTTGATAAATGATGAAGAATTAAGTAAACAGATTAAAAAAATTAAGGATCAACAGAAAAGATCTAAAATTGGATGGATTCATATTAGTACCATACAAGTTTTAATCAAATCTACATATATGAAAGGAATTAATTCACCAATAAGTTTAGCAATCTGTGACAAAAGAATTACTCATGACCCAATAGATCAAATAACTGGAATTGTTCATGGAAATTTGGCAAACGTAAATGTTAAATTTAATGCCCATCTTGGATATGCTATATCTTTATCAACTGAAAATCTTGGTAGATCTATAAGTTTAGCTTATAAATTTCATAGAAAAAGTTTAATGGAACAAGATGATGAACCATTTTCAATTACATATGCAATAAATTATGCTTTAACAAATAGCCATCATAGTATAATATTTAAAAATAGAGAAAGAATTTATGTTGATGAATTATTTCAGAAAATTGTAAAAACAGAAATACCAAAATACAAAGCTATTGAAAACCCAGTTCTATTGTTAAAAAAACCATAAAAAAGATCGGTTTCATCAAATTTTCAAATAAGAGAATCTAAAATCAATAGTCCTTTAAGTTTATCTAAATTAAAAATTAAAGAAGAAAACTCTGAAATAAAAGAATTAACAAAAAAGGTCGAAAAATTAAATGAAATCCTAAATACTAAATTATGACAATAAATAAGGAAGAAATATATGTAACTTATCAAGATAAGAAACAAGAGCTCTTTGAAAGAGAGAATCGTTTGAATTATTTGCAGTTTTCTGAAATAAATCAAAGAGCATTTAAAGCTCTAAAAATAATCTAGAACAGGTTAAAAAGAGAAGTTGAAGAGCTAGAAAAATTCATAGAATCTCTGAAAAATAGTGATGAATCAATGATAGAGTTTGCAGAAATTCTAAAATAAATAATGATAAACAAAACTATTTTAGGAATTATAATAAGATTACCTAATTTATGAGGCATAAAAAGATTGAAAAACCAGAAAATAAAATAAAAAAGAAAAGAGCGAAAAAATAAAAAATAAAATAGAGGAGTATAAAAGAGAATTAAATAATCTTCATATCGAAATTGATGACCTTATAATAAAAAAGGATAGAAATAAGAATAAATATAAACAAGTTAAAATTAAATCTAGGAAATTTATAAATGCTTGAAAAATCATATTACGATTTAAAAGAATTAAAATTGTTGAAAGAAAAAAATGGAGAATCAAATTGAAAAACTAGAAAGATAATTAGAAATAAGAGAAAGTGTAGAAATAAAAGAAGTTTTTGAGGATTTAAGAAATTATAAACAGATAAAAGATTTTATAATAATCTATGTAAAAAAGAATATTATAATTATGATAGAAATTAGAATAGAGTTAAAAAACTATAAATATGAAATCAGAATTATAAATACATCAAGAACTAGTAATAAATAATCATTTAACAAATACAAAAAAAATTACAGAAATGGTTAATACTCTAGATTATGAAGTTGCAAATTATTTTTATAAAAATCCTTTAAATAAAGCACCACTAATTGAATCTATACAAATTATAAATTTATTCGAAGCAAAATATGAAGAGATAGTAGAAATTTCGAAAAAAGAATTAAAAGAAAAGTCGAAATTGAAAAATTGGTATCAGAGCCAAGTTAACAATCAAAACTAACACTTTCTCTTTAAGCAACACTTTTAATAATACGCTTTTAAATTAATATCAACCACAAAATAAAAAACATCTTTACAAAAAGATGAAATTGGCAACTTCACTGTAGCATCCTAATAATATATATCTCTATTCTATATTATATTCTTTTAATAAAGAGATAGACTCTCGATCTAAATATATATTATTTTATAGACACTTAGAAAACGATATACGTACATATCATCATCCTTTAGTAAACAAAAAAATATATCATCACCCTTTGTAAATGGGTATAAATTGTTAAAAAAACTATTAACTTTTAACAACTAAAAATAAATTATAATGGAGGTGAAAAATATGTAAAAGTCTAACTTTTTAGTTTTTACTCCTTAAAAATTATGCTTTTACTATTTTTTCAGGTGACTTTTCAAAATCTCTATATTTTTTCACACAAGACAACTTGAATTACATACCAACAATATCTTCTTTAAATCAAGTTTGTAACTATTGCAAACACCTTTTTCAATTTATATTAGGAATGTTTAAGGACCGATTCGATTTAGATCTAACATATATTTTATCGAATTTAAATTTATTATCTTTATTTGATGTTATTTCTAAATCGGGTTTAGATTATACTTTGAAAAAGTCATCCGACTTGTTCTAAACTCATTTTTAATACAAAAAATATATTTTAGAATAGTAAAATTAATAATGTCATATTATATTTTTATATTTTAATTAATATTTTTTTATTAAGTGATATTATTTTTATTTT
>NC_029774.3:93754541-93776137 GCF_000817695.3 Arachis duranensis | reverse complement strand
ATTCATTTTAAATCGGATCGATCCAATTCAGTTTATTTTGAGTTAGTTTTGAATTGATTCAAAATACACTTCATGACTTTTTAAACCAAATCTAAATTTAATTAAATCTAGTCCAACTATAGATACCCCTAATTTATATATAAATTATTGACAAGATTAGTTTAATTACTAATTTTTTTAGTTAATATTATTTATTAAAATAATTTTATTTATCTTAAATTTGTAATCATAAATTTAAATGTTTAAATTGATTAATATTAACTAACTATAAGTTTGATTTTTTTTTTCCATTCTGTCACGAGAAAGTTAAACTCTCTCTTGTGGTTTTGTTGCTCGTAGTATCCAGCAAGTGATCCAAACGGGCACGTAACAGTGCACATGGCATGCGGGGGAAACAACGTCGTGGCATGTAAGGAGCAACCACATATCAATCTTCAAAGTTTTGAGGAGGGTGGGCCTCTTAGCTCATGACAACTCAATAGTTTGAGAGCGAGGAAGAGAGAAAAAAAAAATGGAAGATTAATTATATAAAAGTGGTCCCCAACATACTGGTTATTACTTATTAGGGTAGGGACGGATTCATATCTTGCTTACAGAGAAAAATATTATATATTATGATAGGTGTGACTTGGTCAGACCTCTCAACGGAATTATCATTCCCAACTCGACCAGAAGCTAAGTTTATGGGTTGCTTCTGGATTTAAAATTTCTTTTTTAGGTTTGGCATATTAGGGGAAAAAGGAAGGAGAGAGAGGAGCGGGGAGAATAAATAAATGTAGATCGCAATAGTTTTCTCTTTGTTTAATTAACTGACAGTTATTGGTTAAGACTTGGGAGTCTTGATTGTGACTCATGCCCAATTTGAGTTTTCATACCACGATATCATATATGATATATAGCATTAGAAAAAAGAATATGTAAATGATGAAATCACCAGTAAATTTTATTATTTCTTTTAATATTTAGTCAATT
The DNA here is from genome assembly GCF_000817695.3 of Arachis duranensis. Taxonomy (NCBI): domain Eukaryota; kingdom Viridiplantae; phylum Streptophyta; class Magnoliopsida; order Fabales; family Fabaceae; genus Arachis; species Arachis duranensis. The sequence continues at coordinate 93,775,165 of NC_029774.3, read as the reverse complement.
TTAAAAATTAAATTTTAAATTTTAATAGTATAAAAATAAAGTATTACTCAAAATATTTATTAATATTGATAAAAATATTAGTTTCTAATATTTTTTATATTAAAATTNTTGAATTAAACCATTTTTTATTCAAAATATTTTATATAACATATTAATGGCGTGAACGCGTAACAAAATGTTTAAGAAAATGAAACATAAGTGTAGGATTAAACTAATGAAATATAATTCAAATGACATAATTTTTTTATTTTTAATTAAAAATTTTAAATTCAAATTTTTAGTTTAAATTAATAAAAAAAAGTGAAGGATTGGAAGAGTTGCGTACTACTCTAGCTTTCTTATAGTATTATAATTATTTTACCTTTATTAAGAAATTTTCTAAAGAAGAAAAAAGTTTTACATATTAGTGATCACTTAACCAGTTATTGTATAAAAAATGGCTGTGCAATAATAATAATAATAATAATAATAATAATAATAATAATAATAATAATAATAGAACTGGTATGTTCAGTTCAGTGATGAACTAATGAGTAGTCTTATGTAGGAAATTTTATTACACCCGAGCAACAGATAAGAAGAAGCAGTAAAATGCTGCTTGTCTATAATGGTTAACCATTTGCATGGCACTGTGAAGCGGATGGAGTTTAAATACTAGGGCATACATACAAACATATACATGCAGAGATGCAATTATTTGGCTGCCGCTATTAATTGAGAGATAACAACGTAACTAACCCTTTTGGGCAGGCTTTGGCGGTGATGAAATCATTTTATAATTTTTCCGTGTTCAACAAGTAAAGCGCTTCAATTAATTCTATCTGTATATTTATCTAAGAAAAAGTTACTAATATAATACAGAAGATTTATATTATTGATAAAATTATATCTCAAAAATATGTATGAGAAATAAGTCTTCAAAATATTTAAAAAACGATACAATAATTATATATTAAAAATATTAAAAAGTAAAATATTTTTATCTTTATAATTTAATTATTTTACGTCATCATCAAGTGATTTTTTTTTTGTAATTTTTCTTAGTCGATTTTTTTTAAGAAAATGAAAACAAAGTTTAGATATCAAATTTCACTTCGATTTTTTGTACGTATTTGATAAGAGTTATGCTACGTGTATATTAAAATAGTCACTAAAATTAGTTATTATTATAAAATATATACTGAAATATAAATACACATTGAAAATAAATTAAACCATACATATATTTATATACAAATATATTAATAATTGATTTTAATGAATAATTTTAGTGTACAAATAACATTTTTAATCTTTTAAATAGTTGTCAAAATGTCTTACAAAAATTCGAACCATATACATAATTTATTTACCAAAAAAAGTCATTTGTCGCTTTTTAAAAATTAAATGTGTTTTGGTTATTTTTCTTATATGTTTTAAATTTTTTAAGACTTATTTGTTGTTCGGGACTTTAAAATTATTTTTGTCAATCAAATAAATTTTAAAATATTATTTTAGTAATTTATATTTATTTATTTATTTATTTTAAAATATATAACTCATTTTTAAAACACTACACGGAAAATTATGGCGGTTTTTGGAGTGATTTGTGCCGGTTTTTAGCCGCCACGAAACGGGGTTCCAGCGGTTCGTTAAGCGTCGCCTATTAGGGGATGGTTATATGATTTTGCGGCAGTTCTCAGAAACTGCTGGTACAACAGCCGCAAAACCGAAAAATAGCATCGCAATGTTTAGAGTCGGTTTAAAACCGCCGCGATATGCCCACAGTGATGCACACGAATTGACCGGCGGTATGAAACCGTTGCTGTTTAACGGCCACGGTTTTTTTCAAATGTAATTGGCGGCGGTTTGAAACCGCTGTTGTTTAACGGCTACTATTTTTCAAATGTAATTGGTGGCGGTTTAAAACCGCCACTATCTCCTAGCCTGCTTTTTCGAATTTCTTACTTTTATTTCACAATCGTCGCTATTTTCCAGTTAAATGAGCGCAAAAATACTCTATTGTACACTAGCAATCAACGCTCTTTTTTATTTGAATGTACTAGTCTATTTTTAATCCTTCTTAATATTATAAGTTAAATTATTTTATATCCCGAAAAATAAATTGCTCGGTAAACGACAATAGAAAAACTATTAATTTAATTGATATAATTATCCAAATATCAATAAAGTGTACTCTTTACTAAGAGTTGCATAATCAACACCAAAAACGTGTATATCTGAAAGGAAAAAAGGTTCCACAATCTTAAGATCTACTTTCTAATCTGTTCCTCCAACGCACTCATCCATGCGGTGACGTCTGATGGCAGCTTCCCACCTTACCCTTGAAGTAGACATATCAAAGCACTCTCCATTGCCTGCATCCTTACCTTTCCAACTGCTACTTCATCCTCCACTACCTGTCTTTTTGTCTTCTCGGCTACTACTTTATCCTCCACTGCCTGTCTTTTGGTCTTCTCGACTGCTACTTCATCCTCCACTGCCTTCTTTTTCAATTTTTTGGCTGTCAACTCTGCTTGTAGTTCAAGCAGCACCCTTTGGGTCTCCTTCCTTTCGAAGAATTGACTAGAAGTCGGCCCCAACCCCATGCCACGCACCCTACCCGGGTGCTCCTTTTCGAGAGTTTGAGCAAGTGAATCATTCTGAGACAACAGTTTAGAGGATTCATCACATTGCTCAATAGTCTCAATTTTTTCCTACACACATAGATAAGCAATTATAAGCATTTATTAGCTAGTCGCTAACCGCACAGACTTCCAATAAAATTTTAAAAACTAAAACATAGGAGAAATTACTTCCCAATTCTCAACACATTACTTACTCCAATAGCCCGAGCTGCATCATGGACATAGGAGACATTAGCTCTTTTGTGCGTTAAGAGATACAACTCTCCTCTACTAACTCTCCTCCCTTGTCGTTTTGACTGTACCAATAATGATGACAAAGTGAATAAGTAGAGGAAGAGATAGTTCAAAAACATTCTCAAAAATAGATTACCTCTTCTTCTCCGAGCCTTGCCAAGCTTTTCGATCCGCCAGTATGGGTGTAAAGCTGATTTGATCGGTTCTCAGCATTTTTCTTACATTTCTCCTGTCATGCCATCAAATTAAGAGTTACTAGACACTAGTTCTGACTAACTCAATGTAATATAAATAGACTTTTTCTGTTATGAAATAAAAATATATTACCCGTGTCTCTTCACTATTGTGATAATCGAGAAACCATCTCCAGTGGTCCGCAGTAATTTCCGGTGGGCAGTTTTCAATATTTTCTTCAAGTGAAAGTTCTAAGTCATAGCAGTGATGGTATAATCTGTTCCTCGTTTCTTTCCAAACTCTTCTTAGCATTTTGAATATTATACGCTTGATAATTCCTCTACTATCTTCATCAAAATGGAACATTTCCTGCAACATTAAAATTAAGTTGTCAATAGTGTTCAAATTATGAGTCCGAAATGGTACAAAAAAAAAGATTTTACCTTTACATATTCATTATAGACCTTGTCCCTGGTGCGAACCTTTCTCCAGTCCTTCTCACAGATTGGGAATTTGGTGTAATCAGATCCTAGCATTCCCATAACACCGCTCACTATACCTGCTTCATCCCCAACTGGTTGCAGTGCACTGTTAAATCTGAGTACGATCTTTCTTCTGTTAGGTGGCTTCATAGCTTCCTTCACACTCATTTTGACATGTTTGATTGTGCCATTGGATTCTGTAAATCATAGTTATTCTATGTGAGTTACCATTGGAGCCAAGCTGCAATGACATCATAGGAAAATAGCTGAATGAAAAATAGAATTAAATAAATTCTTGTATACCAATTGTTTTAACATCCCAAAATTTAGTGCTCTTGCATCCTTTGCGCTTCTGAGCATCCGATGCAGCAAACAGGTTATCAACATGTTGCTCAAAAGAATCTACCTCATCTGCCTCTGTGTCTAAGTCTTTGGCGTCCGGCTTCGAGTTTTGAACATCATGCGTGCAAGTCCGTGGAGCAGGCGGTGGTTCGCTACGGGGCGGATGAAAGGGGCGTAAAGACGAGGATGCGGGGGCACCACCGCCACTGGGCGGTAGAATTGGATAGTCCGCTTGATGCAAAGTTGAAGTCGCATCAAATTCTACTTGATGCTGCTGACATGCTGTGTCTACACGAGCTCTTTTCGTGAAACGACCTATCCTAGGTATCTTTCCTAACTGCATTCGGATCAAAACAAAATGATAATAATTAATATATAGATAATAATATTTATTAACATGCAAAAAAGACACTGGTATATCCCAGTTAATATTTATTAAACTCAGGTATTTATGACATATTAATAATAAATAATTTATAATATGAGACTAAAGACCGTAGTTAAGGGTGATAATAGATAATTTAATCAGAATGATGAAATACACTAACAATTAAAGTTATTAATAAGTAATGATAGTTATAGTAAATCAAAATCATGTGCTACTAAGCTTACTTGGTATACAGGAATTATGCTCAAATTTGTAGTTTGGAATACACTGACAACTCGTTCCTATTGCAATTGAATATATCATCTTATATGCATTATAGTAATGGTAGGACATAGCGTGTCATCACCAAACCACACACATACATATAAATTCCAATGAGAATAATATATAGCGTGTGCAATTCACAATCCAATAATTCATTCCATGCTCAAATATAGATGAATTATAATGAAGTAACAATCTTATATGAAAAAATTATAGGAAGTCGTCTTTATTCAGCTTGGTTAAGTTAAAAATCAGTTAATAATTGAAATGAAAGGAACAGTAAATGCAATGATCTAAAACTCAAAATAATAAATAAAAATAAAAATAAAGTAAAGATATCATCGAAAAGTGAAACAAAATAAAACCAATTTCATGTGGTATAAAATCTGTGACATTTCTCAATAGGCGTTTTACTGTCCTTCAATGATCAATGATAGGAGAGTACATGAATTGAGAGACTCTATTAACAAAAAAAAAAAAATCAAAGTTGGGTCTAAAAAAGTTAATCATTAAAATATTCATAACTTTTCGATAGTGTCTAGAATCATCATAATATTCTGCACTATTGGATATTAATTTGAAATTTGAGACTTAGGAGTAGCATATTTAACATTTAAAAAATATCATATTTAGTTATAATAAAATTAAATTTGAACATAGTTGCAATCAATGTATTGAACCAAGTTCTTGGAGCTTGTTACATTTGTAGACCTCAGAACTAGACTATAAATTTGGTCATAATGAACCCCTTCAATCTGTAAAGAAGTCTTTGACAATAAGTTTTGCTTTGTATATAATAATGTTGCCTAAACGGTCCCTTTTGATAGCAAAATCCACTTAGAACCTGTAACAGTCTTATTGCTTGAAATTAGCAATTATGTAAAATAAATAATAGTAGGGGATAGATTCATATCTGGTGTGGTGTTTTCGGTTGAAGTAGGAGTTGTGAATATAAAATTCTGCAGTTTACTCGAAACACTATTAGTTGATGGAATTTGATTAGAGCCAAACATAGATTTTTATAGATAATCAATTTAATCAAAGATTGATAAGATTGCTAAGGGGTTCCATCAAGTTTAATGACTTTTTGGTTGCTAACTATGAAAAGTTATACTACTGTCGAGGAAGGGACACTTACATACTAATTAGGGTAATTGATTCATGAGCATCTTTCCTATTTTTTTCTATTGAATTTGTATCTAATTTGTTGAGTTTAAAAAAGAATTAATTATCTTTTAGCCAATATGAATGCTACTTTGAGTCTTTTGCAATTTTGTTTATTTTAGGTAGCATTTGGCAGAATTTGATGGAGGTTCTGCAGCACAAGAATCAAAAGAGATGGCAGCGAGGAGCGACGCATACGCGTGACTGACGCGTACGCGTGATTTGGAGCTTTCCATGGCGACGTGTGCGCGTGACTGACGCGTACGCGTGATTTGAAGGTTTGCTCATCGACGCGTGCGCATGACCGACGCGTCAGCGTGACTTGCGAAAAAGGCCATCGACGCGTACGTGTGACTGACGCGTATGCGTGACATGCGCCACGGGTAGAAAATGCAGAAAAATGCTGGGGGTGATTTCTGGGCTATTTTGACCCAGTTTCTAACCCAGAAAACACAGATTAGAAGCTGCAGAATGGACAAAACAAGTGGTCCCCACCCATCAATTGAATGACTTGTTAATTAATTCAAATTTAAATTCAAATCTTATTTTTAGAAAAAGATATTATTATTTTTAATTTTAATTTTTGAAATTAGATTTTAAATTATTAGGATTAGATATAAAAGGGAGAAACTTTCCTTTCCTGGAGAACATTATTCCATTCCAATTTACAATCTTAGTTTTCTTCTCTGAACCATGAGCAACTAATCCTTCATTGTTAAGGTTAGGAGCTCTGTCTATTTGTATGGATTGATTTTATTGATTTTTCTATTTTAATTTATACATGGATTTATAATTTAAGAATTGTTTTTGCTCTTTATTTTATGAATTTGGGTGGAACGGAAGTATGACCCTCTTTCTATTTTAGTTCTTGTAAAACTTGGAAAAGCTCTTTACTTGAACAACAGCTTGAAAACATATTCTCATAAATTTTAATTATTTGGATTTAACGGGATACGTGACATATAATTCCCTTATTTTTGGATAATTAGAATTTTTGTGGCATATAAACTGGAATTTGATCATGTAGCTTCTAATTGGAATTAATTGACCAAGGAATTGGCTGTTGATGAATTTTAGAGAAGACTAGAAAGGTCTAAGGAATTAGGGTCTAGTCACATATAGTTTGCCATAAATTAAATCCTACATGATTAAAATAGTTAGTAAAAAAAGTTAATCCGGAAAAATAGATAACTCTGAAGCCTTAACTGTCTCTCCAGGCCAATATTTTATTTTATTTTCAACTTATTTACTTGCGTACCTGCCTTTTGATATTTTTAAATTTAAATCTTTTGAATATCTCAAAATCCTTTTCTACTTGCTTAACTAAGCCAATCAATCAATCATTGTTGCTTGATCCATCAATTCTCGTGAGATCGACCCTTACTCACGTAAGGTATTACTTGGTACGACCCGATGCACTTATCGATTAGTTTGTGGGTTATAAAATACCGCACCAGTAATCCCTAGCATGATCTTGAATGAAGAAACTAGGATATTAGTTTAACTGAGTTAATTTGGACTAGAGAAGGATAGCCAAGTGTTGAGTCCTTGCTTGTTTGTGTGATATCTTCTACTAAGCTTCATACACGGTACTAGTTCTATCTACTACCTACCTCATTGAGTTCAAATGAAATACATTTATTTGATAAAATCTATTTCTAAGAGATATATGGTTCTTTCTTTGTAAATAGGGTTGACAGTTGAGCTATTGACGAGAGAAGATGTCCCTGTACCCTTCAATTTACATTGCAAGCCAAATTAACGTGTAATATGATTAGTGTAATTATTTTTTTTCAACTAGCCTTTGTTTGTTCTCTATTTAACGAAACTAATGAATAACTTATTGGGAATTAATTCTACATGAATTGAGACATGCATGCGCGTCATTCACAGGCAACCATTATCAGCAACAAGATTTAAATATACCATTGAGAATATTAAAAGCGCAATCAAATAGAAAATTAAACCCCAACTCAGAATTCACCGTTAACGAAATCATGCTCTTCATCAACAAATTCCACTCCCCATTAACAAATTAACTCAGCTAACAACATTAGGAGAAACTTGCATGTCAACTTTAAACTTATTATTGGCCTTTTTTTCAAACACTAAATAAGCAATTGAGCACACGAGTCCAGTGGTGCTTACCCGCAATTGAATGACTGGATTGAGGATGAGAGAAGAACTACCGAGCTTCGGGATGCTGGCTCGCCGCAGAGACAGACGTGGAGGAGAAAAACCAGGACAAAGCAAGATTTCAAGGGGTTCGACAATATGAATGGTTTAGTAGTAGAGGAAGAATAAGGATTATGGTAGTGGCGGTAGCTTCTCTGATTTGAAAAATGAAGCAGCCGAGTAACAGAAAATATATACTTAAGCCACTATTATAAATAAGTTAAACCGGTCTAATATTAAGGTATTATCATAAAAATATAAGAAACGTCTCCGAATTATAAATGCTTTTAAATAATTTAAAAATACAACAAAAATACTCAATAATAAATATATATTTTTAAAAAATGTCTTAGAGATTAAATTTTAATGTAATTTTTCACAAGTATAATTAAAAAAATAAAATATTATTATTCTTAAAACTTGGTAATTTTTGTTTAAGTATTTTTTTGTAATTTTTTAAAAGTATTATTAGTTGTTAATAAAAAATTACAAAAAATATATACTCGACGAATAATCACCAAATTTTTCTGGATAATAATATCTAATTTTTTTATTTATGTTTGCCAAAAATTGTATCAAAATTCAATGTCTAATGTATTATTTGAGAAATACATATTTAATGTTAGATAATTTTACAAAAAAAATTAACATTAAATATGTATTTCTCAAAAAATACATCAGAGATTGAATTTTGATACAATTTTTTGTAAGTATGATTAGAAAAGTGAGATATTATTCTTCTTAAATTTTGGTTATTTTTTGTTAAGTATATATTATTTTATGATTTTTTAAAAATATTATTCGTTGTTAAGACAAAAAAAATCATAAAAAATTATATACTTAACGAAAAATCACCTATTTTTATGTATAATAATATCTTATTTATATAATCATGGTTGTCAAAAATTGTATCAAAATTCAATTTCTAAGATTCATTTTAAAAATATATATTTACTGTTGGATATTATTGTATTTTTAAATTACTTGAAGGTAAATTTAAAAAAAATAAAAAGATTTCTAATTAATAATAATAATAATAATAATTGTAACGGTGATATTAATATTTTTTACAGTTATAATATAATAATATTTACTAATTATAAATTAAGATGAGCGCATTAATTTGGGTTAAAATAAATTAGTAAATCAATGGGATAAATTAAACAATTTCGAAATTTTAGGTTATGAATGCAGTGTGTAATTATAGATCTTAATTAATCAATTCATGTCTATTAATTAATTCATGTCATTTTGTCAATATGATAGTCATGATTATAGAATGTAGTTCATTAAGCAGTTTCACCAGCTGAGTTTATACATTTATATTTGTAATACTTTAAATACGTATATATATGACAAATCGGTAATATAAAAGGCTTGCATTCGTACGAACCATTAATCGAACAAGTCACAATATAAATTAATTCAAGAGATATATACTAATTTGAGATTAATCTCCTCTAAATTTATTGCTACTTCATCAAATTCAACATCCAAAGAAAAAAATACAAACAGTCAATTTATTCAATTAAGTCCCAATATTTCATAAGACAAGTCATACTAATGATAAAAACTTGACTCAACAGATATCATTTTTCCCTGGAGTTTTATTGAGGTCAAAGGTTAGGATGGAAGGTTTGTGTCCTTTAGAGACAACCTCATCAGAACTATCTGGCACAACGTCTTCTTCGAGCACTGAATCTTGAACTATCTTGCCTGTCTCTTTCGGAATTTCTTGAATCTTTTCCCGAGCTAAACCTAACGGATACACCATACGCAATCAAGTTCTTAGAATTACAAATTTTACAAAAAACAAACATGATTAAACTCCATGTTATAAACTGCTGGTTTGGCTTACGTTCCCAATGTTTTGTAAGACCTCTTTCTATAAGAGTGAATTCCTCCTGAGACGCAATTTCAAGTTCAACATTCAGACTATTCTCATAGCGTGCCTGCACAAATTTAAAGAAGTTCCAGATAAAACGGTGCAGTAATTGGTAGCTAAAAGTCATCAATAACACTAATCAGAGGCACTTTTTAGATACTTCAGTAATATTTCATGCTTCATATCAGCTTAAGAACATGCCAAATGGACACCATGGTAACTAATTAATACCAAATAAACCTTAATATAAATATAGAATCCCACACTAAAAAAGAAATTAAAATTTAAATTTAAATTAAAAAGTATGCTATACAAATGAAGCAGTAACAAGTGCTAACTGGCAAATTAAAATCCATTCCTTAAAAACAAGCTTTTGGGGTTAAAATCGGTGAACAACCATTGTAAAGATCTTATTCCATGGTCTGCTATTAGGCTTTCAGCAACTAAATACAGTCAACAAGAGCTAGAATTCCACATATTTATAAAATTCAATCACGTTCATTGCACTAACAAGATGCACTAACAATGTTTCAACTGAAACAAGAAAATATGACACTAATACAGTACTGCTACAATTAATAATCTGAAAAATCCATCATCATGTTTCAGTGTACAAATCATGCTTATTGCAAGATTCAATGAAGAAAATTAACTTACTAAATTACATCCACATCCTGTTCTTGGTTTCGAACTTTCTTCTTCCAATTCATCAGTTAGGAAGTAAAAAGAAAAAAAAAAGAACAAACTAGGAGGAAAAGGGAAAGACTTGAGGTATACTAACTTAAATTGCTATGATTTTGTTGGACAAAATAATAATTTACATGTAACATGCTCTCGTGTCTGCTCAGATTTGAGAGTCAATTATTCAACATTTATTCTAGGAACATACATATATTTATTTACTTACCCATTCAGTACCTCATTTGACAAAATAAAGGTTAGTAACTGGCCATATCACCATTGAGTTAAACAATTGCACCCAACTAGATGGCTAAACAAATAAAAAAAAAATCCAAACTTTATCTGCACCTCCTCTAGTATTTGTTGCGAAAGAAATAGGTTTGTGCTAGTTACAAACCCAAAGCCGAATTTCTTGCGGTACTTTGTTGCAAATTGGAGTAATCCCTGCAATGTTCAGGGTTTCAAATATGTAAGGCCTTTTCGAAAGTGCCTTTTGATTATAGACAATAAAACATCTGGATTGACTATGGCAGATTGAAATATAGTAAAACACCATTTTTACGAGTAGACATATGACAACGTACCGTCCTAATATCTCTATGCGCAATAATAATAGCATCGCCTATGTGCCTGTGTGCTGAAAATGTATCCAGCCATGACTGAATTGGCAATGTGTTGAACCACAGGTCTCTTCGAATGATGTTGCATGCTCCAGCGAAGAAAACGGGGAGGCCTCTTCCATTGCATTGCAAAACAAGATGCTAGAGGCACAAAGAAAGAGGTCCCTCTCTTCCAGTTTTCCTGGTAACTCCGATCATGTCAGTCAATATATAACATCAATTATAATATACTAACATGTTACTACATTAAATAATTTGAAGACAAAATATGTTAATAAAATCAAATTCTTCAGGGGAAACAATTGTAATTAATGAGCAATATACATCAAGTGTGTCCATGTTCTAATTTCTATTATATGCTAGTTTATAACCCTCAACAGGACTATACATAGAATAATAGTGCACATGTCCTAAATTAGTTTCTAGATACATCTATATATAGGTAGCCTCTTTTCAATTATCGATGGCATCAATGGTTGGTTCTTCTAAATCGTCGTCCCATCTCAATGACAAACCTTCGACGTCAAACTCAGATAACCCAATCAGAATAGGTTTGGGAGAAAGTTCGAACTGACATTGTCCTATGTCTTCACCCATTTCAAAACTACCACACTCCATTCTTTATCAGCGTCATCATTCACATAGTATACAGGCGAGCCTCGGATGCAAGAATGTATGGTTAGTCATCTTTTCGATCATCGGTATAAATTAGATGAGAGAAATTAACCACTGTGTGCCCCCAAAGAGTCTTGTTTTATGCCTCTGCCAGAGGTGGTGCTTGCCCAGATACATCTAAACAAGACGACTGTGAATTGACCGCTGTAATTTAACTCAATGATGTCCACTAGTTTTTCGTAATACGAGACGCTACCAACAGCAACATTATTGTCGCGCTTGCTTGCATAACTCCTAGTGTCAGAAGTGACATACACCCCACCATTTTGGGTTTTCAACCCTTCCTCTCTCTCGAGAGGGTTGTAAACTTAAATCCATTTACGTTGTAAGATGTATAACTTCTAACTTGAACATTGGGCCCAAATGCAAGCCACTGCAATTCGTTCGGGTGCATGATGCTTCCCAATGGAACATGGCAGCGAAAAAATTACATGTTTTATCAGCTTGGGATACGAACAACATGACACCATTTGAATATGTAAATGGATTAATGATACCAAGATTCACCTGACGCTTGAACCAATCGGAAAATTCTCTGTGCACAACACTGTCTATGTAAGACTGGGACCTTGTCCTACTTTGTAACTTTCTCTTTGTGATCACCCTATATCACTGAAAACGTCACAATAATTTCATGTCAGGTTCTCCAACTGTAGTAGATCATACAAAGTCGATACTTTCAAATTCACTTACTCTATAAATTTTTCCACGGCCAGGCAATTGACCAATACGTGACAGTGAGCTTGGAATTTTTCAGTTGGTGTGAGGGTGTAAAAAGAAGCAGCCCTGACATCTTTCTCAACCTCGGGGAACATGGTTGTTCTTTCATCAAGCATAAGTTCACGCGGTCGATCGTCAACACGCATTGATCGATTAATCCTACTCTCGACATTATCTAGGTACCTTGAATAGAATACGAGAATCAACTCAGATAAGTATCCCTCTGCAATTGAGCCCTCTGGTTATGATCTGTTACGCACATACTGCTTGAGACGACATAGGTACCTTTGGGAATATAACACGTGTCATAAGCACTAATTAAAAGCATAATAAAAATTTTGTTTGATAATTACCGTTTCAATTGGGTACATCCACCGATAATGCACTGGGCCACCTAGACGCACCTCCTCGACCAGATGCACTATCAAATGAACCATGACTGTGAAGAAACAAGGACGGAAAATCATCTCCATACGACACAGATTATAAACCACGTGATCCTGAGGGAGAGGAAGTTGTTGAGGATCTATGGATTTGCTGCATAATCGATGAAAGAAGGCTGACAAATTTGCCAGGACAGAAGACACGATGGCAGGCAATGCATTCCTTAACGCGATTGGAAGTAGATGTTCCATTAGAATGTGATAGTCGTGGCTTTTCAGGCCCGACAACTTGCGCTGTCGTAAGTTAACACAGCGGGAAATGTTGCTAGAGTATCCATCTGGAAAGACCACGTTCTTGATAATCCTTAGAAAGAGTTCTTTTTGTGGATTCATCATAGTAAAGATGGCGGATGGGTACTTTCCATCTTCCCGTGGCCACAAATCATGCTTGATTCCCATCGACTGGAGGTCTCTTCGAGCTTTAATGTGATCTTTAGACTTACCTTTCTCGTTCAGTATGGTGAAAACTATGTTGTTGCACACATTCTTCTCTATGTGCATCACATCAAGATTGTGATGCAATCCATTGTTCTCCTAATATGGCAGCTCAAAGAATATACTCCTCTTCTTCTAAGGAGTTTCATCTTGCACGACAGTTTGCTGTTCGCGTGTCCTTTTCCCCGTAACCAATTGCACCTTGCTAAGTTGGACATGCACACCCTCTAACTGCTGGACAATGTCTCCACCAGAGACTTTGATAGGTAGACCTCTATCCTCTATCTTTCCATTGAAGGAGTACCGGTCTTTTCTGTATTTGTGGTCATGATTCAGAAAGCGACGATGACCCATGAAACATTATTTCTGACTGTGTGTGAGCCGGTTAGTTTTAGCATCCAAATTGCACGCAGGACAGGCTCTCCCATCGTACGTGTTCCACCCAGATAAGTTGCCCAAGCCTGGAAAGTCACTGATTGTCCACATCAATGCAGCATACATCTTGAAGGTTTTTTTTCTCGACTGCATCATAAGTTTCAACACCAACCCATAAATGCTTCAACATCATAAGGTTTTTTTCTCGACTGCATTTTGGGACCAACAATAATCATAGAGAGGATAAACAAAATGGGTTTCATGAAAATCTAAGGGGCATGTTATACAGGATAAGAACCACATGCCAAATTGAGTACTTTGAGCTCATGTTCCTAAAAGGGTTAAAGCCATCGCTAGCTAAGGCTAGGCGAACACTACGCGGATCACCAGAGAAGTCGGGATATCGTATGTCAAATGACTTCCATGCCTCGGCATCTCTTAGATGCCTATACATACCATTAGAGTTAGCACCTTTCTTATGCCACAGCATGTCAACGGCTGTCTTACTAGACATATATAACCGCTGCAATCGTGGAATAAAGGGGAAGTAACGAAGAATCTTGGCCGCTTGTGGTTTGCTGTTCTTCTTAACAACCATATTGATCCTCACCCTAAAGTTCTTCTTAGTCTTATGCTTCTATCTCGATGTCCCACACCGCTTGCATTTGGTCAGCTCTTGGTCATTGCCCTGGTATAGCATGCAGTCATTTGGACATGCATCTATCTTCTTGTATGCGAGACCAAGTTTTTTTACGACTTTCTTGGCATCGTGCACAGTGGATGGAATCCGGGCATGCTTAAAGGCATCCGCGAGCAACTCCAAAATCATTCCGAAGGCCTTATCACTCACTCCACACATGGACTTTATGTGATAGAGCCTCACCAAGAAAGACAACTTAGAGAACTTTGAACATCCTGGGGATAACTCCTGCTCCCCATCTTTGAGTAGGTCATGAAGGTTGTGGGTCTCTCGACTAGGTTCATTGTATAAGTAAGGCAACTCATCCACAGTGCCACCATCATGTTCATTCTCTGAGTCTTCTTCGTGGCCGGGAAGTCCTGAGAAGTTGAATGCCTCGTGGACCATATCAACCATCGGGGCATTGAAATTTTGTTCAGATTGATCTTCTTGTCCGTCACTAGAGCTCTTGACCCCTCGTCTCTCACCGTGATGGATCTAAAATGTGTAACTAGACGGGAAAAGGTTTATCACCAAATGATCGAACGTATCCTCTCTATTTTGTAAGAGGCAGAACCCACACTTCGGACATGAACAACGTATCATCCCATCGGATGATGCATTGGCAAATGCAAAATCTGAGAATCTGGTCAAACCGTTCCTATATTCTGCACCAACTCGTGGCTTTGAAATCCAACTCTTATCAATATCTAATTGAATGAAAAAATAGAACAAAGTCAGATCATGAGAAAAAAGTAAATAATTGACACTTGATATAGAATGGGAGAATAACTCTTAAACCAAATAATAAAACACACATTTAATAGCAGTTAGAAAAAATTCATATTAAAAGTAGTTAGCAAAGCAGAACTAAAAGCCATCTTTGTTTTTAGGACAAGATTAATTATTTAGATTCAATGTACCTCCAGAGCCAGATAGCAAAATAGCTCACCTTGCTAGAGAAAGGTTCCTGGTGTGCTTGGAAAATCAATATGCTTCAAATGAACATGTGTAGCACTTGACAACAACTTTTGAGTTTTTCGCTGCCATTGTCAATATAAAATGGAAACATGAGTGTTATTTGTTCATTATAACTTATCCATGATTCTAAATTTTTAGTTATCCATATAAAATTGTTACACAGTTAGGCCAAACAGTAAATGATTGAACCATATTTGAGGAAACATAGCTGTTTTAGAGTATGTTTATAATTTGATAATTAATTGGAACATGATGATTGAGTTTAAATAGATTCCAATTATTGAAGTGTAAATCAAGAAGAAAAAGAAGCAAGAAGCTCTAGTTCAACTTTAGGGTCAATTGACCTTTTCAATGTTAATATTTCAGTCTTGAAAAGGACATACCATATTCTTCCCTTTCAAGTTTAGTGACTAAGATTACAATTACAATAATAATGCAAAATTTATTTTCATGTACCAGTAATAAATAATAGTTACTGTTTTTAGCCTATAGATAAGATTTACATATATACACCTGCTCCTATCCCAAAACACAAAGTTGAGTGCGGAAATTTTATCAAAGAAAAAGATAATTGAATTTCAAATCAGTAATTTCATTTGTACATAACAATCCTAAATTTTACTGATTCAGGTTGGTAGACCATCTTGAATAATAGAACAAATAGATTTGTAGAGTGGTTTGCCATTAATTTATAAGTCTTTAGTTTAAAAGTGAATACTAAGTAAATTCTCGAAAAGATTTTGTGCAAGACTTATTGGTACTTAACCATTGATAATACTTGTGACAGTTGTAGGTACAGGAAGACACCCCAAGTAATTATTTCAGATCTCCGAGATATCTGCTCGTCAGAGAACCTGCTTCAAGGAAAACAAATTATGTTAAGACAAATTCAGAATGTAACACCGAGAATTAGAGGAAACATTGAACAATGGAAACCAAGATATTGATAAGCTGATGAGAGATCTTGAGATTAAAACCATGGAAATTTTAGCATTGAAATAAGAAATAGAAACATTCAAAACAGATTCTCGAAAAGATGTTATTAAGCTGGTGAATGATCTAGAAAAGAAAAATGCAGAACTTTCAACAAAGAAGCAAGAATTAGAAGAGGCATTGAAGCAGAAATCAACGGTGCTAAAGGAGAACTGAAAGAGAAGTCACAATAACTTGAGCATCAGTTGCTATCATCAGGGGAAACTGTTAAGCAGCATGTGCTAAATGAGCCGAAGCAGTAAACACAAATATATCAAGAGTGGGGTTCAGAAATTGGGGACAAAATGAATCTGAATGTTAAATTAGGGAAGAAAAATTTGGCTAACAGCCACCAAAATTAAATTGGGGACAAATTAAATTAGAAGTCACAAGGATTAAATTGATGCGAGATTAATTTACCAACAGCCACCAAAATTAAATTGGGAGAAGGGAGGGGAACATACGACTGAGAGAGGAGTCTCTTGTGATCGGCAACGCATAACAGGGCAAGAGGAGAAGGCTACCGACGATGACACAGGGACGGATGGCTGGGGAGGACGCTGACAACGTCACGGACATACACGGCAGAAGGAGAAGACTCGGACCCCTTCCACTTTACCTTCGCGCACGGGAGCTACACGGCTAAGGGAGGAGACTAGTGACCGGGAAGAATGATAAAGCGGACGTGCAAGCTGGAACTGACAGAGGGAAGAGCCACGACGGTGGAGGAGGAGACCAGTGCTTGACTCACTTTTGCGCTACTGGGGTTCTCGCGCCAAAGACTAAAGTGTTATGGCGCCTAATAATTTTTCTTTGGGTATCTTAGGGAAACAAAACCTCTCTTCCCCCAGGGTTATTTGATGTTGTGACTGCCCAAAACTACCACAGGTCAGAACAATTGGAGTGGGGCTTAATTACGCACCAGGAACCACATCAATTTAACGAAGCTGTGGCGGTTTGGGACAACGGCCGACATTCTTCGGCTGCTAAGTCCCACGTCTATTGTAGTAAAAGTTTTTTAGTAAGTAAAAAGTGATATATTTTTTGTTAATTAAATAAATCTTAACTCTTTGTTTAATAATGTTGTTCCGGCCTGGCCCGCCTGATGCAGCGTCCCGGCCCGAGCGGTCGACCCGGCGAATTGTTGACAACTGACCCGAGGGGAACGCCCAAACATTCCCTCTGCTCCAACAGGGCTCATGACAGCTGGGAGGGAAAAATTTCCTGGAAGGTACGGTTACCCTGTGGGACCTGCCCTAGGAGATAGAGTATATAAGGGGAGGGCCCTCCCCCTCCCCCACGGTACGTCACTATCCACTTACCTTTATTGGCATCTGTACGGATTCTGACTTGGGTGTCGGAGTCCTTTTTGCAGGTGGCTCTCCCTTTACACCACAGCAGCTCGGGAGATCGTGAGGCTCCGACTCTTTACCATTCGACACTGACCTGGAAGATCCACTCGTTCACCATCAGCCAGTCTGGATTTCCCCAACTCGCTCTCCTTACCAACCCTATCTGTTTGGCACATGAACTACCGAACATTGGCGCCGTTTGTGGGAACCCAAAACTAGCCTGAATGGATTTTCTGTTAGGTCCTGTAGAAGGAGAGGATGGAGGTGAGCCACGTGGGGAGGACTTGGTTCGCTGCGCCAATAGGGTAGCCTCCTTGGCTTCCTCCCATGAACGCACGAGATCCCCCCTCGGCGAGATGAACTTCCCTCCCGTTCCCAGCAAAGGCGTCCCTTCGGAGGGACGGGGAGCAACAGCGCTAGAATAATACAGGAGCTGTGCCATAGGGTGCAGAACTTGAAGCGTGAGCTAGTGAGCAGGGAACGCTACTAGCCCACCCCGAGGCAATCACAGTCTCGATCCCGCTAAAGGAGGGGAAAACCAGAGGAAGAAGCCCCCGAAGAGACCGCCTCAGGCACACATCGACCCCCCAGTCCGAGCTAGAGAGCCAAGGGGAAAGCAGGGATGTGCCAAGGAGACGACAAGACCCTATAATCTATACTCGACCTCTAGCGAGACATGTCGAGGAGGGAAACTGAGAAGATAGTAGGGAGAGACCAAGGAGGTAGCGACACCCTGTAATCATGGGGCAACCCCTTTTTACCACTCCATTCTCAAGGTCCGGCTACCGAAACACTTTGATAAACCAACGGACATGAGATACGATGGAACTTAGGACCCTCAGAAACATCTAACGGCCTTTGAGGCCAGGATGAATCTAGAAGGTGTGGGTGATGAAGTGAGATGTCGCGTATTCCTCGTGACCTTGGCAGGGCCTGCAATCCGTTGGTTCAACGCCCTCCCCCAAGGCTCTGTGACACCCTTTGCAGACATAACCCGCGTTTTTCTATCTCAGTTCACCACACGCATCGCCAAAGCTAAGCACCCAATCAACTTGCTAGGGGTGACGCAAATAAGCGGGAAGTCGACCAGGAAGTATCTGGACAGGTTCAATGACGAATGCCTGGAAATTGATGGCTTGACTGACTCAGTGGCTAGCTTGTGTCAGACAAACGAGCTATTAAACGAAGACTTCAGGAAACCCCTTACTACCAAGCCCATGTAGACAATGAAAGTAATCCAAAATATGGCTAGAGAGTACATCAACGATGAGGAGGTTAGCCAAATCGTGGCAGCCAACAAGCGGCAACCCGCCTATCACCCTGCCCGTCAGCCCGGTAACGGGGAAAGACCCAAGGAGCACTCCAAGGACGGAGGGCCAGCTAAAACCTTCAAGTCGTTCCCCCGGGTAGGGATGTTCACTAACTACACCCCCTGACAGCCTCGATAGTCGAGGTGTACCAACAGATAGCCAAAAAGGCATCTTGTCGAAGCCTCACCAGTTGAAGGATAAAATTGGAGGGAACAAGAACCTCTACTACGACTATCACAAGGACTTCAGGCATAAAACCCAAGATTATTTCGACTTGAAGGATGCTCTGGAGCATGCAATCCGGGAAGGTAAGCTAGCGTAGTTCTCTCCCTTCATAAGAGAACCCAGGAGGTGAGATCACGACCGATCTGGCGACGACAGGAGCCGTGTCGTGAAACCGAGGCAAGAGCTCAAAGAGGACATCGAACGTGGCCTCACCATCGTGAACGTCATGGCCAAGAAAGATGCTGCACTGAGGTCGAAGTCCGCATACAAGAAAGATGCCAAAATTTTGGCCGTGTCATCATCTACTCCTGCGCCCCCTCTAGGAGAGTCCCGATAATATCATTCTGACCGGAGAACCAATGGTTCCATGATGTTCCTGAGAACCCTCCTATGGTAATAACAGCAAGAGTGGGAACTGGTTTGGTCAGGTGAATTCTCGTTAACATTGTAGCCGACTCAAACATCATGTTCCGAAATGTATTTGACGCTTTGGGCCTTCAAGAAACCGACCTAAAAACTCACCAGCACAATGTGGTCGGCTTGGGGGATAACTTTATCAAGCCTGATGGAATAGTTTCCCTCCTGGTCTCCATAGGAGGAAGTCAAGAAAAGAGGTCGTTATGGCAGAGTTCATTGTTCTAAGGGACTCCATAGCCTACAACCTTATCGTGGGAAGAAAAATAATCAACGAGTTCGGAGCGATAATACGTACCAAGCTACTGATGATGAAGTTTTTGGCTGACGATGGGTCAGTAGGATCTATCATAGGAGATCTGAAAACGGCGGTTGCGTGCGACAACGCTAGCCTTTCCCTAAGAAAGAAGTTTGATAAACCACTATTTTATGGTTTATATTGTGTTTAATTATGTAGTTTTATCATGATCCTTACCCACTTATTCATTAATTTAGCATGCATTTATATTTCCTTCCTGAAATTATTACATGGTTGAAAACTGCTTCCTAGAGACTTTTTTATTATGCATTTTAGTTCTCTTTTATCCCATTCGATGCCGTGATCTGTGTGTTAAGTGTTTCAGGCTTTATAGGGCATGGATGAGTTGGAGATTGGAAAGGAAGCTAGCAAAAATGGAAGGAACACAAGAAATTAAGGAGATAACCAGCAAGAAGTGACGCGGACGCATGGCTCACGCGTTCGCGCGAAAGAGGAGAAATCGCAGTGACTCGGCTGCATGGCTCACGCGACCGCACGGAATGGAAAAGCACAAGTGACGCGGAGGCGTGGACGACGCGAACGCGTGGCATGGAAAAACGCGAACGACGCGTCCGCATGGACGACGCGATCGCGTGACGTGCGCGATCTGCAGAATCTACAGATTCCGTTGGGAGCGATTTTGGGCCCTATTTTGACCCAGTTCTCGGCCCAGAACAGCAGACTAGAGCCAGAGAACATGCAGAAACCA
>NC_029774.3:93724661-93754279 GCF_000817695.3 Arachis duranensis | reverse complement strand
TTTATTTTAATTTGATTATTTTGATTTTATTTACAATGTCTTTCTTTAATTCCTTTTCATATGTTATGAATTTTACATTCACAATGAGAGAGTAGTTCCCTAACTTGATGGGGAGTTGATTGAAAGGAACCAATTGAGTTGGAAGGCTTGAAAGAAAGATTGTAATTGGGTTATTATTGGCTTGCCCTCTAGTCACTAACACCAATCCCTTTTAATTAAATGGATTGCAACTTGTGAACGGGTAGAGCATCCCAACTTGTTTAACTTTCCCTTACCTAGTAAGAGATAACTAAACAGGATAACCTTTTATTATCAATTAATCTAGAGAGTAATCCAACAATAATGGGGCTTCCAACTAATCAACTCCCAGTCAAGGCTCAATCAAGGCTTTTATTTACATTATTCAAATTCTCCAATTTTATTTCCTGTTTACTCAACTCAAACCTTTTTGAAAACATCTGATTAATAAAATAGCACACTTTTCTGCAACTCATTGGGAGACGACCTGGGATTTATACTCCCAGTATTTAAAATTTAAATTTCTGTGACACCTTTCTAAATTGATAAGTGGAATTATGGTGAGTTAAGAACTATACTTGCAACGCATATATTTTAATAATTTTTAATTCACCAATTTCCGCCGCATCAAAGTTAAACGAGGCATCCGGGGTTTTCCTAGCTGATCAGATGCTAGGATCGACGACAAGCTGAGACCGGAGCCTGAAGGGGACCTCAAGAAGTTAAGGGTCGGTGACTTGGAAGACAAGTTCACCTTTGTGAATAGAAATCTCCCCTACAACTTGAAAGAGTCGTTGGTGAAGATGATTCAAGGAAATAGGGATCTGTTCGCATGGACACCAGCCGACATGCGGGGATTGACCCCCAGTTCATGTCACACCACCTGGCTGTGAAGGCAGAGGCCAAGCCCGTAGCACAAAGGAGAAGAAAGATGTCCCAAGAGAGAGCTGGCGAAGTGGCTAGGCAAATGGCCAGCTTACTAGAAGCGGGGTTCATCCGAGAACTGGACTACTCGACCTGGCTGTCAAACGTAGTACTGGTTAAAAAGGCCAATGGAAAGTGGAGGATATGTGTAGACTACTCCGACATAAACAAGGCATGTCCCAAGGACTCCGTTTCCCTCCCTAACATTGATGCTATAGTGGACATGGCTGCAGGGTACCTGTTTCTGAGTTTCATGGACACATACTCTGGCTACAACCAGATACCGATGCACCGGCCAGACAAGGAAAAAACGGCATTCATAATGCCAGGGGGTATGTACTGCTATAAAGTGATGCCGTTTGGACTAAAAAATGTAGGAACTACATATCAAAGGCTGATGAATAAGGTTTTAAGAAATCTCATCGGGAAAATGGTAGAAGTGTACGTGGACGACATCCTAGTGAAGACTACCCAGGCCGAAGACCTCATCAGTGACCTAGAGATTGTGTTTGCGTCCCTCCGGCGGCACAACATGAGGCTTAATCCTCTCAAGTGCGCCTTCGCCATGGAAGCCGGGAAGTTCTTGGGTTTCATGATAACCCAAAGAGGAGTGGAACCCAACCCAGATAATTGCAAAGTAATCTTGTGGATGACGAGCCCAGGATGTGTTAAAGACGTGCAAAGACTGGCGGGAAGACTTACAGTACTACCCCAGTTTCTCGGTGCATCGGCTGCCAAAGCTCTTCTGTTCTTCAACTTGATGAAAAAAGGAATAGTGTTTGAATGGACCCCGACGTGCGAGGAAGCCTTCAATCACTTCAAAAGCATAATCTCAGCACCCCCTTTCCTCGGCAAACCCAGGAATGACAAGACACTGTTCTTATACTTGGCAGTAACTGACGAGGCTTTGGCGACCGTCTTGGTACGGGAAGAGGGAAAGATCCAGCAGTCGTCTACTTTGTGAGCAAGGTGTTGCAATGGACAGAGTTGAGTAAGCTAGAAAAGCTAGCATATGCACTCCTGACCTCCTCCCGAAGGTTGCGACAATACTTCTAGGGACACCAGATAATCGTAAGGACAGATCAAGTGATCCCCAAGTCCTACAAAAACCTGACCTGGCGGGGAGGATGATGACTTGGGTAATCAAACTATCTCAGTACGACCTGCAGTACGAACCCAAACATGTACTCAAGGCCCAAGCGATGGCCGATTTCCTGGTGGAAGTAACGGGAAACCCTCCCGAGACATCAAGCACACAGTGGAAGCTCCATGTGGACGAAGCCTCCAACCAAACATTTGGGGGAGCGGGGATCATCCTAGAGAGCCCAACTGGAGTCGTATACGAGCAATCAATCAAATTCGGGTTCCCGGTGTCCAATAACCAAGCAGAATATGAAGCCCTTCTTAGCAGCCTACTCTTGGCAAGGGAAGTCGGGGCCACCAGAGTAGAAGTTTACAGCGACTCTCAGGTCGTCACATTGCAGATTAATGGAACATATCAGGCCATGGACTCCTTGCTGAAAAAGTACTTAGAAAAGGTCAAAAAGCTGAGCGAAGAGTTCGACGAGGTCACGGTGCAACACGTTCCAAGGGAGAGGAACACCCGAGCCAATCTCCTATCAAAGCTGGCAAGCACGAAGCCATGAACGGGGAATTGATCTCTAATTCAAGGTTTAGTGAAGGAACCAATAGTGACTTTACATATAACTCGAGCACCCGACTTCCCCTCATGGATGGATCCAATCACCGACTTCTTGGAAAACGGTAAGCTCCCTGATGACGACAAGACAGCAAAAGCACTAAGAAGAGAAGAGGCCAAATATATAGTAATACAAGGCCAAATATTTAAGAAAGGGCTGAACCAACCTCTATTGAAGTGCCTACGCGCCGACTAGACGGACTACGTGTTAAGCAAAGTCCACGGGGGGTGTTGCGGCCACCACATCGGAGGAAAGGCCTTAGCTCATAAGCTTGTCAGGGCTGGCTACTATTGGCCCTGAATGATGTCAGATTCTCAAGAGTTTGTAAAGAAATGTAGGAGATGCTAGGAAAATGCCAACTTTCACAAAGCACAGGCGGCAGAGCTGAGTCTGATGATGGCCTCCCGACCATTCTCCCAGTGGAGCGTCGACTTGTTAGGACCTTTCCCAATCGGACCTGGGCAGCATATCCTCGGCAAACTACCGAAAGTTTATATGGAGGCAAGTAATATCCAGATTCAGAATCCCAGAGGTTGTCATCTCGGACAACGAAACACAGTTTACCGACAAAAAATTCGGAAAATTTCTCACCGGTCTAGGGATAAAGCAGAGGTTCTCGTCTGTCGAGCACCTCCAAAGTAATGGCCAAGTAGAAGCAGCGAACAAGGTCATCTTACGAGGTCTTAAAAAGTGACTTGACCAAAAGAAGGGAGCCTGAGTAGACGAGCTAGCGTCGATCCTGTGGTCATATCGCACAACGCATTAGTCCTCCACTGGGGAGACGCCCTTCCAGCTCACCTATGGGGTTGACGCGATAATACCCGTGGAGATTGGGGAACCGAGCCCACGACTACTGTTGGAAGGTGTCGAAGAAGCTGTGGAGAAGGACTTAGTAGATGATTCTAGAGAGATGGCCCACTTGTTAGAGACGGCGTTAAAACAAAGAATGGCCCTGCGCTATAACGCCAAAGTGCTAAAAAGATATTTCGAGCCAAACGACCTAGTCTTACAATGCAACGACGTGGGGCTCTCGACACCAGGGGAAGGAAAGTTAGCAGCAAATTGGGAAGGTTTATACAGGATAAAGGAATTGGTCAGCAATGGAGCCTATAAGCTGGAACGACTAGACGACAAGTGGTGCACGAATCCCCACGCTTCGTACAACTGAACCAGCAAGTGAACTGGGTCATCCAAGTAATACCTGAGCGAGTCAGGATCGATCCCACGAGGAATCTAGCTTGAAGCAAGCTTGTGTTGTCTTGCAGGTCTTAGTTAGGTAGATCAGAAGGTTGTTTGGAGTTGTAAGAGTAATTTACACCTTAAAAACATCAATAGGAATATGAGAAAAGGGTAGAAGGCACTGTTGGATACAGAATTGTATTAGGACTTTTGGAATTAGCAATAGGGATATGTTGAATGCTTGGAGTTTCTTGGTCTTTCTGAATTAAATATGGTAGTACTGTTTCCTTTGCTTGTGGGTGATTTCTTCAATGGCAGGCTGTATGTGATTGACACTGGTTTGAGCAGCTGGCAATACTCCTCCAGATCTGAACCCTAGGTTTAGTGTGGATCCATTCTGATTGAGGGTAAAGCTCGTACTGATTCTAGCTTCTACCACAGAGACCCTAATCTCCCCAGAAATCGGCTGAACTGATGTCTTGAGAAGTCCCCAACAAAGTCGCGGATTAGCTGTCTGAGAGACGTATATTCAAGCTGGTGGTTCATCATTGTCCGATGAAAGACGCACTCTAAACCCATGTAGAATGTGATAACTTTATGCTAGTTCAACGCATTCATCGTGATGAAGAACGAATATACATCTTTGAGTTAATCAAACATTAATTGAAGAGAAACAATAATACTTTTATTAATTCATAGGACTCAGCAAGGCTCCTCCCCTCAACCTAAGAGGTTTAGAAACTCATACTGATAAGAAAATACAATGAAATAAGCAAAAATATGGCTGAAGATGATCTGAATTACATAAACATAAGATGATCTTAAATACTAAACAGATGACTAGTAAGCGCAAAACAGTCTATTTAGTGCTAAAATCCACTTATGGGGCCCACTTGGTGAGTACTTAGGCTGAGCTTTGATGAGATCCACATGCATTGAGGTCTCTTGGGCGTGGAATGCCAGTTAGGGGGTCCTCTCTGGGCCTTTGGACGCTGGGCTCTGCTCTTGGGCGCTGGACGCCTGGAAGGAGGCAAGAAGATGGCGTTGGATGCCAGTTTTAGGCCTTCTAATCCGAAGTAAAGTATAGATTATTATTTATTGCTGGAAAGCTCTGGAAGTCATCTTTTCATAGCCATTGAGAGCGCTCCATTTGAACTTTTGTAGCTCTAGAAAAGCTCTTCCTTCTAGCCAGAAAATACCTAAAATTGTACAAAAATACAAAAACTCATAATAGAATCCAAAAATGTGATTTTAACACTAAAACCTATAAAAACTTAATGAAAACTAAATAAAAACTACTAAAAACTATATGAAAATAATGTCAAAAAGCGTATAAAATATCCGCTCATCACAACACCAAACTTAAACTATTGCTTGTACCCAAGCAACTAAAGACACAGTAGGATAAAAAGAAAATTAAGATACAATAAATTTCTAAGTTTCAAAGGAAACTTAGTTAAAATCAGATGAGCGGGTCTTAGTAGCTTTTTGCTTCTGAATAGTTTTGGCATCTCACTATCCATTGAAACTCAGAGATGTTGGCATCTTTGGGAACTTTGATGATATCATTGACTCTCCTAGTTAAGCTTATTTTGATTATTGAACACAACTTTTTGAGTCTTGGCCGTGACCCTAAACACCTTGTTTTCCAGTATTACCACCGGATACAATAATGCCACAGACACTTTAACTGGGTGAACCTTTTCAGATTGTGACTCAGCTTTGCTAGAGTCCCCAGATAGAGGTGTCCAGAGTTCTTAAGCACACTCTTTTTGCTTTGGACCACGACTTTAACCGCTCAGTTTCAAGCTTTTCACTTGACACCTTCACGCCACAAGCACATGGTTAGGGATAGCTCAGTTTAGCCACTTAGGCCAGGATTATATTCCTTTAGGGCCTCCTATCCATTGATGCTCAAAGCCTTGGGCCCTTTTTACCCTTGCCTTTTGGTTTAAAGGGTTACTGACTTTTTGCTCTTGCCTTTTGTTTTTTTCCCATGCAAGCTTTTTCTTTTTCTTTTTGCTGCTTTTTCTTGCTTCAAGAATCAATTTTTTTTATTTGTTAGATCACCAATAATACTTTTCCTTTTTCCTTATTCTTTCAAGAGCCAACATTCATAAATTTCAACTTAAAATATGCACTATTTACTTCATTCATTCAGAAAACAAAAGCACATGACACCACATCAAACTAATTAAACTAATCTGATTTTAAACTTGAAATCCATGCATCTCTCAATTCTTTTCAATAAAAATTTTCATTTAAGTAAGGTGACAGATATATGAAATATTTTAAAACTTAAAAACATCAATGCAAATGATCATGCAACTAGAACAAGAGAACAAATAATAAAATAGACAGAAAACAGAAAAAATAAAATAGAAAAGGGTGTAAAAGTGAACGAATCCACCTGAATGATGGTGGCTAATGCTCCTCCTTGAGGCTCCAACGTGATAAGTGCTCTGTTCCTGTTTACTGCTTAATTGTTGCATGCTTGGTTGAATGGTAATTGATGCTGTTGTTTTTGGATTCTTGATTGAGCTTCTGGTTCTCATGTGCTGCCTTGCTGAGTTTCATTATATGACTATATTGATGCTGTGTGAACATATGTAATTCATGCCATTACCATGCTTGTTGCAATTTATGAATTCATATGTGATTTTTGTTGTTTTCTGCTATCCGGGAACATCCAATTTACTGGCGGAATGCTGCCCAAATTTCTAGAAACTATTTGTTTTCAAATTGAACCTAGAATTGAACTTGAAACTTCTTCAATTTAGCTTTGCTTGATTTCACCAAGTTCAATTCTTAGGCTACTCGGTGGCATTTCCATGGTTATCTCAATTCCCGTCGATATGCATTGAAAGGTTTGGGCCAAGGAACTCTTTGTCGGATTTCTGTGACAATTAGTATCTTGCATACCCCTATGTTTCCAATTTGAACCTTTTTGTATCTTCACTCTCCATGTTAACTCAAATGCGTTTTGACTTTTACTAAACTTATCATTTGACCTTAACTTTTGATTTTCTTGAATATGGTTCATTCCTTTGCATTAGTTGGTACTTTCCGCTTGTGTGACACTTTTGATTCAAAATGGGTTTCAAATTGCTTTTTTGTTACACATAGTGACTATCTCACATATTTATACCAATCATTGCACATCTAGTGACCATGGCATTGTTGATGACTGTTTTCGTATTACATGCTTTTATGCAAAATTCCATATTTCATCATCAATGACTGCATCTTCCTCATGAATGTGGACATGCTTGTTTTCCATACTTTATGCATTCCTCTTAATTGAGCCAATACCTACCATACCAGTAATTTTTGAACCGGTTCTCTAACCTCTAATTTCATTAACCAATTGACTTTTCTTTTTACTTTCAAACTAACCCTTTTACCATTCTTTTGGTATGACGCTTGTTAGGCCTAGTGAACAAGCATTGTGCATATCTAGCTTGAATTATTGGTTTATGCATTTCCTTGTTTTCCGATTCTTCTTGCTTGCATTCCATGTTTTCAACCTTTTTACCTCACTTCACGAATTTGTGTTTCCTTGCTTTCTTTCCTCTACGCGTTAAGTGCTTATATCTTGTAATTTCTGTTATTCAGGATGGTTGATAAAGGAAAAGCCAAGGTTACCTCTAGGAAGAGAAAGACACCTCAAGCCTCTACTCTTTCTCCTTATGCCCACTATGCCAAAAACCCACTCAATGAAGTGGATAAGCTGAACCAGCAGTTTCAGCCCACTGACACAGCTAAGTTTCCTAACTTGTTCTGTGAGCTACGCTTCCCAATCTATCGGAAGAAAATCTGAACCTTGAGAAGAAATTGGTCCTTCCCGATGACCTGAGGCACACCATGATGGCCCATATTGAGGGACAAGGCCTGAGCTTTGTTGATAGAAATTTGGGAAGGATAAACACATCATGGGTCAAGGAATTCTACTGTAACTTCTTCAGAGTAACTCTTGATTCTGTTTATCTACGAGGCAGCCAAATCCTAGTTAGTGAGGCTGCTATTGAGGAAACATTGCATTGCCTTCCTAAGACTTGTGCCACAGATGCTTATGAGCAAGCAGAGGTGGCAATGCAGTGTATGATCTTTAATTATGATGCTTTGAGGGAGGTAATTGCCACACCAGATGCCCCTTGGGAGATAGATTCGGACAACAAAAAGCCCAAGGGGATGCTATTTGCTTATCTGTCTATAGAGGCTAGGACTTGGCAGCAGATATTCGCCCACTATGTCATGCCTACTATCCACTTTTCTGAGATTCCAGTAGACATGCTCGTCCTGATCGGCTGTGTTACGGAGGTATATTTTTTCCGGTTGATCAGGAGGTACATGTGGCGAGCACACATCTGTGGCCTACTTCCATTTCCCACGCTGGTCACTAGGATAGTTGAGTTAGCCGGTGCCCCTTTGAGGGACGACGACGTGACACTACCACCCCCAGACGACGACGACAAGGAGGATGTTATTTCGTGGGGTACGTGGGTGCACAAGAAGCCTCTATCCCGGCGTGCATCTAGAGCTCGAGCATGAGCAGCACCAGCCGGACCAGCTTCTTCTTCAGCTGTAGCAGGACCATCAGCATCAACAGTACCTTTAGTCCCACCACAGCACCCCAGCCGACATATCTTCTAGTACAGCGTCTGTTCCACTTCCTGAAGCGTACTGAGCGCCGTGCCATGCAATGCCTTGACAGAGTAGGTCAGGCATTTGCAGCACTGGACATTGAGCTGCCCTCTCTTCCTGACTCTTCCGCATCTGACGAGGAGGAGCCAGCTTTGCCGGAGGCACCACCACAGACACAGACCACTCAGGAGGCTCAGCAGCCTCCGGAGGAGCCACAGCCACAGCCACAACCTGAGTCCTAGCAGCTAAACGCAACTGTCGACCCCCATTCTGAGCCCGAGCAGTAGCATCGAGGACGATGCTTTATCTTAAGTGTGGGGAGGTCACCGCCGTTACGTCGGTGGATAGCTATGTGTGGTGAACACTTTCAGACATTTATCTCTTAGTTTCTGTTATTTTGCTCTATTTTGCATATTTCTTTTTAGGATTATTGTATATATTAGTAAAATATTTATTTTATAGAAATGTGATAAAAAAATAATATTATTATGAGAGATAGAAGTAATTTTTTAAATTTTCTATAAGTTTTTAAATAATTTTTTAAAAAACTACAATTTAATTTTAAAAATTACACTAGACATTATTATTACCACTTTTTATAAATCTAAAAATAAAAAAATTACTTTTAAAACTTCCCAAACAAACTCTTAATTCTTAAATATAGTTATTAAATATAGCTAGATACCTCTATTTTAGTTATGCATACTTTTATTATAGTTTATTACATTTTTCACTTTGGTTAGAAGATATTTTTGTTGGATTTTCTTTATATAGTTGTCTTAGCTTTTGGTTGTGATTAGAAAAATATTTTGGATTGTTGAAACCTAGTTAACCCTTTCTGCATATGAGATTTGTTTTGAAAAGAAAAAAGGGGTAAACTAAGAAATTTTTGAAAATTTCTCAATCACAACGTTGCATTAATAAGCTTAGTCAAACGATGAAATTTTCAAAGAAACTC
The DNA here is from genome assembly GCF_000817695.3 of Arachis duranensis. Lineage (NCBI taxonomy): Eukaryota > Viridiplantae > Streptophyta > Magnoliopsida > Fabales > Fabaceae > Arachis > Arachis duranensis. The sequence goes on along the minus strand of NC_029774.3, from coordinate 93,744,856 downwards.
ATTTGTAGGGCACCACCCCAATTGATTGAAAATTTTTTTTTAGAACTTGCTTGAAGTATACACTTTGTGGATCATGTTTTGAGCTTAGAATACAAGCTTGTGAGTTTTGAACCTAATAGTGTGGTTATATTTTATAGCCACTTATTTTCTTTCTTGTGTGTAATTGTTCTCTTCCTATGATTGTGATCTTTGATTTGTTTAATTCTATATGTCCATCATCCCTTGTATACATGCACTTGTATGATTGAGGCCATTGTTTCATTAGCTCACTTACCTAAATAGCCTACCTTTTACTCTCCATTGTTAGCCAAATTTGAGCCTAGGCTTAACCTAATTGTTCTTTATTGTAGGACATTACAAGCCTAATGCGAAAAATAATAAAAGTCCCTTATTTGGATCTTTGATTAGCTTAGGCTAGTGATGAGTGTTTATTATTCAAGTTTGAGGAGATTTAGGAACATTGGTTGGAATAAAAGGGTGTTTTTGCATTCCCATATTTGGGCATTGGGTAATACTCATATATAGATTAATTGTATTAACCTTATGCATTGATGTTCTTGTACAAAGTTGAAAAAAAAGAAGAAAAATAATAAAAGGGGACAAAATGCCCCAAGATGAAATTCAATAAAATCAATGCATAAGTGTTATGTGTAAAGAAATTACATGAGTATGTGAAAAGTGAAGAATGGGTAGTTAGGTTAGCACTTTATTGTATAGGTTATTATATAGGTTAGGTGGGAAGTCTAGGCTAATCAAAGATTCAAATTTTAGTCCACTTAACCATATATGACCTTACCTTGACCCTAACCCCATTACAACCTTATGGAAAGTCCTCATGATGATTGTATGCATGCATTGAATTATTGTTGATTGTTAAATGAAGAACAAATCTTGGAAAGCATGATTAGAGGAGAATTGAGTGAATCAACCCCTAAACACTTGAGTGACTAGAGCAGATACACATCCGGTGAGGGTTCGATTGCTCAATTATATGTTTCCACCTTGATCATTCTGCTTCTTGCAAGTTTGTAAACCTTCTTGTCAATTCAATGCAATTGTGGATTTGGTTTGGTTTGAGTTAATTCCTATTGTTCTTGCCCTTATGCTTACACATGTTTTCTTGGAAGTTGATTTGTTTTGACCAAGTGATTGCATTCATATAGATAGTTACATTTAGATAGGTTGCATTCAGGTAGTTTACATTGAATAAATGTTGATACACCTTTGTTTCTTTCTTGAATTTAGCATGAGGACATGCTTAGTTTAAGTGTGGGGAGGTTTGATAAACCCTGATTTTGTGGTTTATCTTGTGCTTAATTTGGGGGATTTTATCACCTTTTTCCCACATTTATTCAATGAAATAGCATGGTTTGATAATTCTCCCTTAATTTGTGCTTAAGTGTAAAAACATACTTTTTAGGTCCCAAAATAGCTAATTTTAATTCACCCTTGATTCCACAAGATGCCTTGATGTATTCGTTAAGTGATTTCAGGTTTAAAAGGCTAGGAATGGATCAAAGGGATGAAGAGAAAAGTATGCAAAGTGAAGAACTCATGGAACAAAAAGGATTGAGAATGCACCGATGGACGCGCACGCGTACAAGATACGCGTGTGATAAACCACTATTTTATGGTTTATATTGTGCTAAATTGAGTGATTTATCATCTATTATTCTCACGCTTATTCATACAAAGTGCATGGTTTTACATTTTCCTTCTTGATTTTGTGCTATGAATGAAAATATGTTTCTTTGGCCTTATATTTGCTAATATTAATCCTCTCTTATTACCATTAGATGCCTTGATATGTGCGTTAAGTGATTTCAGGGATTACAGGACAGGAATGGCTCAGAGGATGGAAAGGAAGCATGCAAAAGTAGAAGGAATACAAGAAACTAAAGGAATTGCCAAAGCTGTCAGCCTGACCTCTTTACACTCAAACAGTCATAACTTGAGCTACAAAGATTCAAATGAGGCGGTTCTAGTTGCATTGGAAAGCTAACATCTGGGTCTTCGCAATGATATATAATTTGTCATAGCTGCCTAGAAGATAGGTGACGCGCACGCGTGAATCACACGAACGCGTGACCTGGAAAAAATGCAATCCACGCGAATGCGTGGACGACGCTTCCACGTGACTTTGTAGTGACCTGTACGAACCAGAAATCGCTGGGAGCAATTTCTGGGCTGTTTTTGACCCAATTTTTGGCCCAGAAAACATAGATTAGAGACTATAAAGTGGGAGAATGCATCCATTCATAAAATAAGCCGATAATTCACAATTTCAGTTTTAGATGTAGTTTTTCTAGAGAGAGAGGCTCTCTCCTCTCTCTTAGGTTTTAGGATTTGGATTTCTCTTAGTCATTAGGATTTTTTCTTCATTCTAGGTTCAACGTTCCTTTAATTTAGTTTCTCTTCTACTCTTATTTTATTCTATTACTTTAATTATTTATTTTCCCAATTTAGTTTATGAACTCCATGTTAGGATTGATTTTCTTATTTAATACACATTAAGGTATTTCAGATTTATGATTGCTTTCTTCTATTTATGATATAAATAATTTAGATTTTTCCCTTTTGGCTTTGGTTGAGTAATTGGTGACACTTGAGTTATCAAACTCAGCTGTTGATTGATATTTGAAGTTTACTAATTGACTTGAATTCCACTAACTCTAGTCTTTCTTTGGGAATTGACTAGGACTTGAGAGGATTCATATTGATTTATCCACTTGACTTACCTTCATAGTTAGAGGTTGACTAAGTGGGAGCAACGAGCAATTCTCATCACAATTGATAAGGATAACTAGGATAGGATTTCTAATTTTCATACCTTGCCAAGAGTTTTCTTAGCTATTGATTTATTAATTCCTACAATTTATTTTTCTTGTTCAAACCTTTCAAAAACCCAAAAATACTGTTTTTCATAACCAATAATAAATACACCTCCCTACAATTCCTTAGGAAGATGACCCGATGTTTCAATACTTCGGTTATAAATTTTATTGGGTTTTGTTACTAGTGACAACCAAAACTTTTGCACGAAAGGATTTTTTGTTGGTTTAGAAACTATACTTACAACACGATTATATTTTTGTGAAATTCTTTAGGGTTAACCACCAAAAACACCCTCGAATTTTTCAAACACTGACAGAAATGCACTCGAATTTTACTATCGACAAAAATACCTTTAAATAATTTAAAAACATAACAACAATACCCAACAGTAAATATATATTTTCGAAAAATGTCTTAGAGATTGAATTTTGATGTGATTTTTTACAAGAATAATTAACAAAATGAGATATTATTATTCTTAAAATTTTATAATATTTTTATAAGTATAAAATTTTTTGTGATTTTTTAAAAGTATTATTAGTTGTTAACAAAAAAATTACAAAAAAATATATACTCAACGAAAAATTATCAAATTTTAAGGATACTAATATCTCTTTCTTTTAAATCATATTTGTAAAAAATTGTATCAAAATTCAATCTCTAATATATTTTTTGAGAAATACATATTTAATGTTAGATAATCTTGCAAAAAAATACTAACATTAAATATGTATTTCTCAAAAAATACATTAGAGATTAAATTTTGATGCAATTTTTTGCAAACATAATTAGAAAAATAAGATATCATTATTCTTAAAATTTGGTAATTTTTTGTTAAGTATATATTATTTTGTGATTTTTTTAAAAGTATTATTGGTTATTAACAAAAACAATTTTAAAAAAATTATATACTTAACAAAAAATTACCAATTTTTATGTATAATAATATATTAATTTTATAATCATGCTTGTAAAAAATTGTATCAAAATTCAATCTCTAAGGTATTTTTTGAAAATATATATTTACTGTTGGGTATTGTTGTTTTGTTTTTAAATTATTTGAAGGCATTTTTATCGATAGTAAAATTCGGGTGTATTTTTGTCAGCGTTTGAATAATTCGGAGGTATTTTTGGTGGTTAACTCAATTCTTTACCATCAATTAATCCGATCGTCAAAATGGCGCCGTTGCCGGGGAATTGCAAACGTGTTCCTTATTATTGGTTATTGTAAATATTTTATTTTGCTTGTTTATTTGTTTTTATTTTTGTTTTTAATTTTTATTAGCTACTATGAGTTCTCACCCCTATCGCTCTGAGTTTGGTTCCAATGTTGTTGCAAGGAATGGAAATTATAACAGGAACATGCATTAAGGTCAAAACAATTAGAGATGGAAGGATCCACGAGGATCTGATCAACCCTTTCGGCAGCAACACCTTCCACAGTACCACAGACAAAGACCATTCTACAATGCATGCCAAGACAATAGTTATGGTGGAACTCTTCGTGACAACCAACCTCCACCAAATTACTATAGTCAAGAGCCATTCCAGGAAGCGTACTGACAAACCCCAATTTGACGGTTTGTTGTGTATGGAATTTAGAGTATTTTGATAACCTTTTGTCACATTTAGCCTATGAATTAGCATGGTTTTGTTATCTCTCCCATATTTGTGCTTAAGTGTAAAAACATGCTTTTTAAGCCTTATTTTGATGAATTCTAATCTCTCTTTGATTCCATAAGATGCCTTGATGTGTTGCTAGTAATCTCAGGTTGAAATAGGCTAGGCATGGATCAAAGGAAGCAAGGAAAGAAGCATGCAAGTGGAGAGGAGCACAAAAAGCCAAAGATCTGATCCAGGCCATGCACGCGCACGCGCACAAGGCGCTCGCGCGCACATTGCGAAACGGGCCAAGGACGCGCACGCGTACCATGCGCGCACGCGCCGATGATAGCACATGACCTCACTAATGCAACACGTGCCTGGCGATTTGAGAGGGTTTCTGAACCCATTTTGGCGCCAAATACTAAGGAAGAAGAATAAAAGGATGAAGGATTAAGGGGAAGGCAATAAGACACACATACACACACTAGGATTAGTTTAGTTTAGTTTTCTAGAGAGAGAAGCTCTCACTTCTCTCTAGAATTAGGATTAGGTTTAGGTTTAGGTTAATCTCTCTTCTTAGATCTAGGTTTAATTCATGCTTTGATTCAATTTTCCTTTATCAATTCTCAATCTTCTCATCTCTCTCTTTCTAGTTATGTGTTTCTATAATTGTAATTCTTCATTTTGTTTTGGATAGATTGTTGTTCTTTTATTTTCCTTTCAATAATGCAATTTGAGGTAATTCATGATAATTGTGATTTCCTTGATTGTTGCTTTGTTAATTCTTTGCAATAATTGTTGTTGGATTCTATTTTTGTTGTTGATTTACTATGCTTTTCTTTTATGCCTTCCAAGTGTTTGATGAAATGCTTGGTTGGACCTTAGTGTAGATTTTGTTCCTCTTGGCCTAGGTAGAGTAATTAGTGACTCTTGAGTTATCTAATTCCTTTGTTGAATGATAATTAGAAAATGCTAATTGATTTGAATATCTCTAAAGCTAATCTTTCCTTTAGGATTGATTAGGACTTGAGGAATCAAATTGATTCATCCACTTGACTTTCCTCCATGGTTAGAGGTTAACTAAGTGGAAGCAATGAATAATTCTCATCACAATTGAGTAAGATAACTAGGATAGAACTTCTAGTTCTCATATCTTGCCAAGAGCCTTTTATAGTTGTTAGTTTACTTTCATTGCCATTTACTTTCATGCCTCTTATAAAAAACCCCAAAACAACTCACAACCAATAACAAGACACTTTATTGTAGTCCTAGGGAGAACGACCCGAGGTCCAATACTTCGGTTTATAAATTTAGGGGTTTGTACTAGTGACAAACAACTTTTTGTACGAAAGGATTATTGTTGGTTTAGAGACTATACTTCGACGAGATTTTATTTGGAAAATTCTAAACCGTCAAAAATCCAATCGTCACGTACCAAGATGATGAATATGGTGGACCCCCTTGTAATTACCAGCAAGCCCCACCATATGAATCACCTCCCCAACACACCTTTGAACCACCATACTCACAAGCCCCCTACTACCAAACACCCTCATCTAATCCTAACCCTTATCCACCATATCAACCACCCTATAAGCCATATGAGCCATACGTAGATGCACCCCAATTCCAATCCAATTACTCCCAAGAACCACCACCTCCATATACACCACATCCATATCCATCAATCCAAGAGCCTTATGATCATACTTATGATATCCAAGTATAACAAGAGTCAACGGATCGTCTCAAGGAAACAACGGATCAATTTCAAGCAACTCTACGTGAATTGGACCGAGTGGTAAACCAAATAGCACCCGAAGCTTTCATGGATAAAGAATCTCAATTTGAAAACAAGGAATTGAAGCGTGCTATGCAACAAGTGGAAAAGATAGAGAGTGATGAACCACCCTCTTATCATGAACCTTTCCTCCCACGTTATGAGCCCTCACATCCACCTCAACCTTCAATGCATGACACTCTTGGTGTTCTTCTTCAAGGGCAAAGAGAGATGAAACGGGGAGTACTAGAATTCGCGACTGCCTTGATCGAGGTAGTAAATCAATTAGCTTCCCAACATCTGAGCACTCAAAGTACTCCCATGGCTACATGTGGAGAAAAAAAAAAGAGCGTAGCATGAAGGAGACACTAGAAACTCCGGTGGACAATGAAGAACATGGCTTTGTGATAAACCCATATTTTATGATGTATATTGTGCTCAATCTAAGTGATTTATTCAACCCTTCACATACTTATTCATAGAAATTGCATAAGTTTTGCTTTTCCTTCCCTATTATGTGATATATATGAAACACATGTTTTCTATGCTTTAAAAGTAATTATTTTAATTATCCTTTATTACCATTCGATGCCGTGATTTGTGTGTTGAGTACTTTCAGATTTTATAGGGAAGGAATGATTTAAATGATGGAAAGGAAACATACAAAAATGGAAGGAAAGCACAAATTGGAGTTTTAGAGCAACCGGCAGTGACGCGTCCGCATGGACGACGTGAACGCGTGGTTCCCAAGAAAGAGAATTGACGCGAGTGCATGGATGAGGCGAACGCGTGACTTGCGAAATACAACTGATGCGGGCGCATGACTGACGCGACCGCGTGGAAGAGCGATACTCCAGATGACGCGACCGCGTGACCCATGCAGACGCGTGACGTGCGCCATCTGCAGAATTTGCAGATCTCATTTTCACTGATTTTTAGGCCCTTTTGGCCCAGATCCAAATCCAAGAGGCACAGATTAGAAGTTATGAAGTGGGAGAATGCATTCAGGTGAAGAAAAACAATCAGATAGCGAGTAATTCACACTTTTCATAGTTTAGATGTAGTTTTTAGAGAGAGAAGCTCTCTCATCTCTCTTAGGATTAAGATTAGGATTTATATTAGTATTAGGATTTATCTCATCTTCATATCAGGTTCAATATTCCTTTATTTTGACTTCTCTTATTTTTAATTATATATGTTGCCAATTTGGCTTAATGACATTCATGTTATGATTTTCTTAATTAATATTATTTGAGGTATTTCAGACTTATGATTGTTTTCTCTAATTTATGTTATTGATGCTTGGGCTCTATCCAAATTATTTTCATTCAAGTAGATTTTATTCCCTTTTGGCTTTGGTTGATTAATTGGTAACTCTTGAGTTGTCAAACTCAGCAGTGGTTGAAATTGTCAGATTCTAATTGATCTAGATCGCTCTAAAGCTAGTCTTCCCCAGGGATTGACTAGGACTTGAGGTTCAAACTAATTAGTCCACTTGACTTTCCTTTGCTTTAGTAAAGGTTAAATTAGTGGGAGAAAAATCCAATTCTCATCACAATTGATAAGGACAAATGGGATAAGACTTCCAGTTTTCATACCTTGCCAAGAGTTTTACTAGTTATTAATTTATTAACTCTTGCAATCTATTTCTCTTGCTAAAAATCTTTTTCAAACCCAAACACTGTTTTTCCATAACCAATAATAAATCATACTTCCCTGCAATTCCTTGAGCAGACGACCCGAGGTTTGAATACTTCGGTTTATAAATTTATTCGGTTTTGTTACTTGTGACAACCAAAACATTTGTATGAAGGGATTTTCTGTTGGTTTAGAATCTATACTCACAACGCGACTATATTTTTATAAATTATTTACTAGCAAAAATATTAACGTCAAAATGGCGCCGTTGCCGGGGAATTGCAAACGTGTACCTTATTATTGGTTAGTGTAAATATTTTTCTTTTACTTGTTTATTTGTTTCTTCTCTTCCCTCCTCATTTCTGATAACTACTATGAATTCTCACCCCTCTCGCTTTGAGTTTAGTTCTAATTTTGTTGCAAGGAATGGAAGCTATAACAGGACTATGCATCAAGGTCTAAGCAATCAAAGATGGATGGAGCCACGAGGATCTGATCACCCTTTTAGGCAACAACATCCTCCTAGATATCATGGACAAAGACCATTCTACAATGCATGCCCAACTGATAGATTTGGTGGACCACCTCGTAGCTACCAACAAGCCTCACCCTGTGGTCAGAGACCATCCTCTCAACATAACTTCGAATCACCACACTCACAAGTTTCTTTTCACCATTCACTACCACATGATCCTTATCCGCCCCAACGCCAATCCAATTACTCCCAAGAACCACCACTCCCCTATGCGCCATGTCCGTATCCATCAAGCCAAGAATCACAGGTTCGCTTCGAAAAATCAGTAGACCAAATTAATACAACCCTTCATCAACTGGAGCAAGCAATAAATCAATTATCTTCCAGATGTTCAGACACTCAACAGACTCTCATGGCTTCATGTGGAGAATCTAATGAAGAACGTAGCGTGAAGAAGACACTAGAAACTCCAGTTGACAGCATAGAACATAACTTCGTACTAGAACAAGTAGAGGACGCTGTCATTGTAGAAGAAGAAGAGTTGGTTGAAGATTTAGGAGATGCCGAATCGCCACCTAAATCTAGAGTTGTGGAGAATTCCATCAAGGACGTTACAATCGATGCTAAGGAGGATAGTGCACAACTCCCAAAGCAGGTATCTTATGGAGAACTAGACGGAACTACCCGAGACACATGTTTCCTTGATGATGATGATCACAAGTCAAGTTCTCTTGGTATTGAACTTGCATCCGCAAGTGAATTCTTTGAGACAGAAGAATCTTCCCCAAGTGAATACGGAGATGATGCAGAGGTCGACTTTTCTCAACCTCCCAATTATGACTCAAGTGATGAGAAAGATATCAGTGACTTTGATCAAGACATGGTTGAATTGGAAGAAAATTGCCAAGAAGTGGAGGAATTCACAGAAGACCACAAGGGAGTAGAGCTTGCAGAACCACTGAAAACACTGATCCCAAGGCCACTACCACCCAACACAAACTTCAAGTGGGTAAAATCCTTGACCTTTATCTTTAATTTTCCACTTGAATATGGTTTGCTTGAGACAGATGGCCAGCTTAGAGCTCTTTGGGGCTTTAAGAGAAAAAGGGAAATGACTCGCACTCAGTGCTGGTATGCAAGATTCAATGAGTTTCGCACTTCAATTTGAGGTGCAAGAATTGGTGTTAAGCTCAATTAGAAGGATCTCGGAAGCTGTTTGGTCACTGCAGTGAGAATTCATATTACTTATCAACCGGTTGGAAAAATGTAGATCAAGACAAAGACGGGTGTACAAGTAGAGTTTGGGATCCTGGAATCTATTCTACCATTCAACACTCCGGAAGCCTGCAAGCCTGTTTGAACTCACATAAGGGCTTTACGTACCTTGTTTGGGACCCTGGAGGATGCTGGCATTCCAAACACTGGTGGAGATTTCTGGACGAATTCAAGCACAAACCACCATAGCAGGAAGCTCATCAAATGTCCAACTTAAGGACTTTAACTAAAAGTGTTAGGTGGGAGACAACCCACCATGGTATGATCGTTCCCACTCTATTTTGCTCTGTTTTTGAATTTTGTTTGAACCTGAAATTTTTGCATGACATTCACTGCATTTTACATTCTGCATACTGCATAAAAAAAAAGAGAGCACGCGACGCGACAGCGTCGCTGACGCGTCCGCGTCGCAAGTGCATTAAAAGAATAGGAAAGTGAACAGAGAATCACGCTGAAGCAAGGCTGGAGGCGTGCCTTTAACACAATTGTTCCACGCAACCGCGTTCCCAATGCAATCGCATCAATTGCAAAAAAAGGCCTCCCACGCGTCCGCGTCACCCACGCGAACGCGTGATATGGATATCGACATAAAGATCCAACACCCAGAAAGTTGGGCTGGAATCATGCGGCTATTGCGCGTTTAGCACCAACAACCCACGCGTACGCGTCCTTGACGCGAACGCGTCACTTACACAACACCCATCCCACGTGAAAGCGTGAGTGACGCGATCGCGTCGCGCGAATATTATGAACCCCAAACCAAACAGAGAGTTGCGCTGAAACGACACTGGAAGCGTGCGTCTAGCACAAATTCCAGCGACGCGATCGTGTGCCTCACGTGTCTGCGTCACCTATCTTACACCCAATCCACGCGATTGCATCGACCACGCATCCGCGTCAACCCTATTTCACCCTACTCCTATGATTGCATCCTCCACGCGTCCGCGTGGATTCGCGATCACTAATCCCAAGTCACGCGAACCCTTTCCCCGTCGCGTCCCCAAACCCTACCCCCTCTCTCTCTCTCTAACCTCTGCAACTCTCTCTCTCAACCACCCCAGCCACCACCTCCGACCACCAACGACCACCGCAGTCCTCCAAGATCACCACGCCACCACCGCCGCACCGACCACCCCTCCCCTCTCTTCTTTCCTTTCCCTCTCTCTCACTCTCTTCCGTCACCGCCCCACCGCCGCAAACCCCATACCGCCGGGACCTCCACCGCTGCGACACCCAACCCTCCCTTCTTTCCTCCTTCTTCTTCCCCTCTCTCACTCTTCTCCACTACAGCCCCCCACCGCAGCCTACCTCCGATGGCCACTGCCCCACCGCCGCGCCACCGTGCTTCACCTAGCGCCGCCGCATCATCACCCATCTGCCCTCATCTCTGCCCCATCTCCTTGCTCTTTACGCACCAGGTTCTGCCATACGGCGATTCGTCCTTGCGACTCATTAGTTCGTTTTTCAATTTTTGTCACGCATCGGCTAGATAGAGATGCATGTTTGTAGTGGATTCTAGGTGGTTAGGTAGCTAGGATCTGGATAGTGGATTTAAGCCTGATAATTGCACCATTCCTATTATCTGTTTATCTATTCTGCAATTTATTCTAGTTATGATGTTGATCCTGTTCATATGTTGCTCTTAACTGTTACATGCTGTTGTTGCACTACTTTTTCTTAATTCTTGCTATTTGTGCAGCCTTATTTCCCTATTCCTACTGTTTGTGACTATTTGCAGCATTTGTTAATCTCATATGAACTATTTTTCTTGATATCTATTTTCCGAGAACGTCCAATTTTAACCGGAATGCTGCCCAATTTTCTCTAAATTACTTTTCCTTCTACATTCAAGTATTAGTTTTGGCAATTCTCATTTTTGAACTGCTCCACGCATACCAAACCTATTCTTGAATTCACGGGCCAGCATTCTTATTACTTTTGATCTCCTGGTTAATAACTTAATTTATTGATGGTTTGATTTTACTTTTTACTACTTCTATATCTATCTGAATCATCATCAATACCCTATTTTTCCTGCTTGAATATGAGTTGACTGTTGCTTCAAATTGTGAAATTCTTGTTACTTAGGAACCAATCATCATGCCACTTACTCTGACTTCCTTTTTACTAACTCACTAATTTTCGCCTTCTAACCTCTTTTTCAATTTTACCCATTTTTAACTTTCTAACTTCCCACTTTACCTTTTCACTACTTCTTTAAATTAATTTCACTCATGGCATGATAATTGTTTTTCCTAATTAACAAGCTTTCCACTTCTAACATATTTTGGAATGTGATTTCTCATCTCAGCTTTTCAATTCCAACACAATCCAAAATATACATTTTCTTAACTCATTTCATTCTTCTACTGATCCTTTGCCACTTACTGCTTATCTTGTTATTTGCCTACTCCTTTGCCACTTCATGCTTATCTTGTTATTTTCCTACTTGTTTTCCTACTTTTATTCCTTAATTATATCTTGAAAAATTATGTTTTTTTTTTTCAGGATGTTTGACTCCCAAGGAAGGGGTAAGGGCAAAGCAACAACTGGCAAATGGAAAAGAGGTGAATCCTCTGGTTCCATCCTTGGCATCTTACATGATGATTCCTGGCGGGAGAAGAACTTTACCCCGTAGGAAAAAGGCTGATCAGTTGGTACCTTCAGCTGACCCGGTAAAATTTGCAAACAAATACTGTGAGCTGAAATACCCAACCTTTGCCACCGCCAGGAACCTACACATGGAAAGGACCCTCAAAATTCCAGAAGAACTCCAGTAGTACACCTCAGATCAGATCCAACAGAGAGGCTGGTTCTTCCTGGAGAGGAACCTAACTGAGGTCAACTCATCATGGGTTAGAGAATTCTACTGTAACTACTTTTTCTCTTCCCTGGATGCAGTACAGCTCAGAAGCAAACAGATTCTGGTTACCGAGGAAGCAATTGAAGAAATTCCCCATCTTCCACCTAAATAAGATCGCCAGATGGTTACCAGAAAGCTGAGGAAGATATGAGATTCATGAGGTTTGATTGGGATGCAGTAAAGAAGGACATCACTCTTGATCCTACTATTCCTTAGGTCATGGGAACTAGCACATTGGTACCAAAGGGAATCAGACTTATATATCTGAATGATAAGGCTCGACTATGGCAACAGATTCTGAGCAACTATGTGATGCTGAGCACTCATGAGACGAAGGTGCCAACGGCTATGATTACCCTCATCTGGTGTGTAGTGACGGGTAAGGACCTTTATCTACCTCACTTCATCCGGCATTACATGGTCAGGGTCCATCTTAGAGGCACCCTCTCTTTTCCTTACCTGATTACTCAGTTGGGTCACCGAGCTGAGGTCCCTTGGGAGGCTGTTGATGAAAAGCCCTTCGCAGCAGAGTGCTGAAAGATCATCCCGCACAGTCGGAAGTTTCTGGCTTTCGGCTACCGCCCTCTATTTCTCACTGACACTATTGAGGCAGTCACATCTTCAGCTACCCCTTCTGCTTCTACTGGCCCAGCACCAACCACTACACCCCCACCTGCTCCTGAGCCCGTCTACCGTCTGGTGCACCGACTCTTTGATTGCCTAGATCAGATGGAGCGCCATCACCAGCAGCAGTTTGAGAGATCTGATCGTCGCACCAGGCAACTTTCTGAGAGGTCTGAGCGTCGCCACAAGCAACGCTATGAGCACCTCAAGCTGATGATCCGCTCTGGTGGTGACATTCCCTCCGAGCCCGACATGCCCTCCGACACATCTGAGGAAGAGGTGAGCGATCACGAAGGGGAGGCACCTACCCAGGCTGAGCAGGGAGGTCCCGGCCACACTGCACCACATCATGAGTAGCACCACCAGTTATAGACCGCAGATCCGGAGGTTCCTCTACGGACAGAGCCCTTGATTCAGCAGACCACCCCTGCTTAAGTGAGCATCGAGGACGATGCTTTTATTTAAGTGTGGGGAGGTCACCATCTCTGGCATCTATTTATTTTGGTGAACTACTACAGACTCTCTTCTTATTTTGTCTATTTTCTGTATTTTTTCACATTTCTCTCTTTTGCTTTTATTGTACTTTTTGCATTATGCACTTTGGGCTGTATATACATCTTGGATATTTTAGCTCAATTTGCACCTTAGTTTACTAGTTATATATTAAGTGGATTAATTAGTATAGTTTACCCTTTTTAGCATATGGTAGTTGATTTGATCGAAAATAAAAAGGAAGTAAGCTAGAGACTTTAACAGAATCAATCCACACCCCTTGTATATATAGCATTACATGTTAGTTAGTTGGCAACATTTCATCAAGGAGGAACACTAAAACTTTAAAGCCATCCAATATATTTTACATTGAGAATAATGGAAACTCTTAAATTCTACTTGCATGATATACATAACTGATATATGATTTATGAGCTTGAGAACACACAGCCTGTGAGTTTTGAGCTTAATTGTATGGTTACATTCAGACCATAATTTTTATTCCTGTGTGTTTCGCCCTTCTTTTTTATTCTGGTGTTCTTTACTTTGCTTTAATCTGTATATCCAATATAGAATATTGATGCATACCAAGATAGGATTGAGGCCATGTTTAATTATTAACTCACTTATCCCAAATAAAGCCTACCTTTTATGCCATCCTTATTAGCCCCCTTGAGTTTTTAATCCCCTTCTGTTTTACAACCACATTACTAGCCTTAAGCAGAAAAACAAAATAAAAATCCCAAGTTGAATCCTTGGTTAGCTTAAGATAGAAATTGTGTATAATTTAAGTGTGGAAAATTTTATGGGAACATGGAATGATAGCAAAAGTAGGAAATTAAATTGAACAAGTTATGTAAAAATTTGGGAAGCATGCTCATGTGAAATCAAAATAATTAAATTACCATGTGCATTAAAAGAAATTAATTTTAATAAGGGGATACAAAAAAATAATTAATTCCCCCAAACACAAAATAAAAAGAATCAATGCACATGGGACAAAGTTAAATTCAATGCATGAGTTTGCAATACAAAGTGAAAAAAAAAATTTGGCAAATAGGTTAAGAAACTTTTGATTTGAATAAAGTATGTATATGTTAGGTGAGATCTTAGACTAATCAAGGATTCACTTATTAGCTCACTTAGCCTTATACATATACCCTTACCTCTACCTTGGCCCCATTACAACCTTGGAAAGACCTCATGATTTTTGTATGTCTATATTATATAATTGTTGATTGGTTAGATGAAGAACAAAGTTATAGAAAGCAAGGATAAAAAGAAGATTAAAGTGATTAACCCAATAAACACTGAGTGACTAGAGAGTAAACACAAAATCCAGTGAGGGTTCAATAGCTCATCACCATATATCTCTGCCTCAATTGTTAATTGTCTTGTAAGTTTGAAAAATATTTTATTTTCTCAATTGTAAAAGTGCTTCAACATTATCTAAGGTTGGCTATGCATGTATGATTCCTTGAGAATGTGAATTAATTTAACTACATGTAAAGCTTTATATATAGGTGAATAATAACTAGATTTGCATGACTCATTTAGGCAGTTGCATCTAGGATAGATTGCATTGCATGAGATTCCACCACTTTACCTTACTCTTTATCTTGGATTTAGCATGAGGACATGCTATTGTTTAAGTGTGGGGAGGTTGATAAACCCATATTTTATGATGTATATTGTGCTCAATCTAAGTGATTTATTCAACCCTTCACAAACTTATTCATAGAAATTGCATAAGTTTTGCTTTCCCTTCCCTATTATGTGATATATATGAAACACATGTTTTCTATACTTTAAAAGTAATTATTTTAATTATCCTTTATTACCATTCGATGCCGTGATTTGTGTGTTGAGTACTTTCAGGTTTTATAAGGCAGGAATGATTTAAAGGATGGAAAGGAAACATACAAAAATAGAAGGAAAGCACAAATTGGAGTTTTAGAGCAACCGGCAGTGACGCGTCCGCATGGACGACGCGAACGCGTGGTTCGCAAGAAAGAGAATCGACGCGAGCGCATGGATGAGGCGAACACGTGACTTGCGAAATACAACTGACGCGGGCGCATGACTGACGCGACCGCGTGGAAGAGCGACATTCCAGATGACGCGACCGCTTGACCCACGCGGACGCATGACGTGCACGATCTGCAGAATTTGCAAATCTCATTTCCAGTGATTTTTGGGCCCTTTTGGCCCAGAGGCACAGATTAGAAGTTATGAAGTGGGGAAATGCATTCAGGCAAAGAACAACAATTAGATAGCGAGTAATTCACACTTTTCATAGTTTAGATGTAGTTTTTAGAGAGAGAGGCTCTCTCTTCTCTCTTAGGATTAAGATTAGGATTTATATTAGTAATAGGATTTATCTCATCTTCATATCAGGTTCAATATTCCTTTATTTTGACTTCTCTTATTTTTAATTATATATGTTGCCAATTTGGCTTAATGACATTCATGTTATGATTTTCTTAATTAATATTATTTGAGGTATTTCAGACTTATGATTGTTTTCTCTAATTTATGTTATTGATGCTTAGGCTCTATCCAAATTATTTTCATTCAAGTAGATTTTGTTCCCTTTTGGCTTTGGTTGATTAATTGGTAACTCTTGAGTTGTCAAACTCAGCAGTGGTTGAAATTGGCAGATTCTAATTGATCTAGATCGCTCTAAAGCTAGTCTTCCCACAGGGATTGACTAGGACTTGAGGATCAAACTAATTAGTCCACTTGACTTTCCTTTGCTTTAGTAAAAGTTAACTAAGTGGGAGAAAAATCCAATTCTCATCACAATTGATAAGGACAACTGGGATAGGACTTCCAGTTTTCATACTTTGCCAAGAGTTTTACTAGTTATTAATTTATTAATTCTAGCAATCTGTTTCTCTTGCTAAAAATCTTTTTCAAACCCAAACACTGTTTTTCCATAACCAATAATAAATCATACTTCCCTGTAATTCCTTGAGAAGACGACTCGATGTTTGAATACTTCGTTTTATAAATTTATTCGGTTTTGTTACTTGTGACAATCAAAACGTTTGTACGAAGGGATTTTCTATTGGTTTAAAATCTATACTCACAACGCCAGCCTTACTCATGACATGGGCGTGCCACTTGGGTCCCAGGCATGGCACGCCAATGCTTGAAGAAGCTTAAGCACCAACACTGGGCGTGCCACTTGATATCGAAGGCGTGGCATGCCAGCTCTAGCACCCAAGGGAGAAGAAGACTAGGAATGCCACTTGAGACTTAAGGCATAGTGCGCCAGGGCAAGATAACTATGGGTGTGCCACTTGAATGCTGGGCGTGGCACGCTTATCACTTCTCATTTATGCACTATCAAAAAGGCGTGTCACGTAACCTACTGGGCGTGGCATGCCAGTGTTGTTTTCTAGAAAGGAATATTGAAGCATTATCAAGGGCGTGGCACGCCACCTACTAGGCGTGGCACGCCAGTATTATTTTTCAGAGAGGATGGATGGAGTGTATACTATGGGCGTGGCATGCCAGACCTGGGCGTGCCACGCTGGTTCAAGGTTCCAGAGAAGAAGAGCAAAAGGGAAGAGCCTAGGCATGCCACTTGAGTTCGAAGGCATGGCATGCCAAGCTAACTATGCAAAGGAAAAAAAACCCTGGGCGTTCCACATGGGTTCGAAGGCATGGCACACCAGGGTGGTTGATGGAGAAGGCGTGCCACTTGCAAGCCAGGCGTGACACGCCACTCAAGTGCCAGCCACACACCAAGCATACGGGCCACATTTTATGAGTTTTTCTTTTTCCTTCCAGCTGTAATTTTCTTTTCTCTTTTGTATTTTCTTAATTCTAGTGATAGGAGTAGTTAAATAACCCCTAGAAGTACTAAAAATAGGGTTGGATTGGCAAGTTAGTTTTAGTTTTACTTTTATATTTTACTTCATCTCTTCCATCTCTTGTACTTTTCTCTAAGCTATGAGTAGCTAAACTCTCTCTCATTGGGAGAGGGAGCTCTATTGTACTTGATGGATTAATGATAGTGAATTTCTTCTTCTCTTCATCTTCTTTTTGATTTGCTAGAAAGAATTTCGTTCTTCATGCTAGTGTTCAATTATCTTGGGAAAAAGGTTGAATGCAAAATGGGTTTCATGTGAACCTTGGAAAAGAAAACATAAAACAATACTTGAAATTCCTTCTCACACTTGAGTAGATCTGGGTTTTGGGATTGGATATGGTGACATATAATCCACCCACTATTTGGATCTATGAGGATGTGTGGTATAATCAGGGACCAAACATATCTCTCTTTATGAGCAACTAGACCAAGGAATTAGGGTTCAATCAATCATGATTGCCAAGAGGTTAATGAGTTGCATGATTGAAGATGAGGTGAGCTAAATTTAATCCAAAGAGAGCAACATCTCCTAATCTCAATGAATTTTCCCTATTCTTATATTTCATATTCTTTATAGCTTTCCTTTAATTTCTGCTATTACCCATTCCCCATTTATAATTCAGTCATTTATGATTCAGTTATTTACATTTCTGCTATTTAAAATCCACTCATTTACTAAAATTGATCAATCAATCAATCTCTGTGGATTCGACTCCACTCCACTGTGGCTTATTACTTGACGATAATTGGTGCGCTTGCCAAAGAATGGATTCATTTTATATGGGGAGTGAATTCTGGTCATCAAGTTTTATGGCGCCGTTGCCGGGGATTGATTTTGATTTGACAATGATTAAGTTGATGAGTATTTAGATTAAGCATTTTCTTTATTTTGTTAGTCCTTTTTATTTTAGTCTCACTTTATTCATTCCTTTTAGTATTTGAATTCTTAACTGTTCCTTGTTTATATGCTAACTCTAACAAGAAGCACAGTAACTGTTTGATACTTTGCATCAATTAATTTGGACTTACCCACCCTTCCTCCAAGGGTGATAACCTTTCTCTTTTGTGTGTTTTTTATGGTATATGACATGGAGAAGAGGAGCTGTAACCTCTTACGATTCTGAGCCAGAGAGAACATTCTTAAGATTGAGAAGAGAAGCAGTGGCAAGAGGTAAAATGGTGGATGGTAAAGAAGAAGAAGAAGAAGAAGATGATGATCCAACTCAAACCATGGAAGGAGAAGTGATGAACGGACTTTGACGGTTTAGAAATTCACAAATATGTTCTCATTGCAAGTATAGTTTCTAAACCAACTAAAATCCCTTCATACAAAAATTTGTTTGTCGCGAGTAACAAACCCTTAGTAAAATTGATAGTCGAAGTATTTAAAGCTCGGGTCGTCTCTCAAAGAATTGCAGGGAAGTGTTCTTATAATTGGTTATGGAAAAGTGTGTTTTGGGGTTTTTAAATGTTGAACAAGAAAAGTAAATTGCAAGAGTAAAGCTAATAGCTAATAAAACTCTTAGCGAGGTGTGAGAATTAGAAGTCATATCCTAGTTATCCTTATCAATTGTGATGAGAATTGTTCATTGCTCCCACTTAGTCAACTTCCAACTATGAAGGTAAGTCAAGTGGATAAATTAATATGAATCCTCAAGTCCTAGTCAACTCCCAAGGAAAGACTAGAGTCAGTGAAATTCAAGTCAATTGGCAACTTTCAATTAACAATCAACAAAGGAGTTTGATAACTCAAGAGTCTCCAATTACTCAACCAAAGCCAAGAATATAAAAATCTAACTTAAAATCCTCCCAAGCATTTTATCAAACACTTGGAAGGCACCACATAAAAACATAGAAAAGCAATAAGAGATAATAAAATCCAAACAACCAATTGAAAGCATCAATAACATAAATTGAAGAAAGCAATCATAAATTTGAAATACCTCAAATTACATTAAACAGAAAATCAAATCTAACATGGAGTTCATAAACCAAATTGGGGAAATAAACGAATCAACAAAAGAAATAAGTAAACCAAAGTACTAGAATAAATAAGAGTAGAAGAGAAACTAAATTAAAGTAGAGTAGAAATCTGAAATTGAAAAATAGCTAAACCTAAGAATCCTAAAACCTAGAGAGAGGAGAGAGCCTCTTAGCTTCTCTTAGCTTTCGCTTGAAGGTCCTTTTGGGTTCAGGATCAGCCTCAACAAGAATGCTTTTGTCTTTGCTCCTGCTCATATGAAAGAGAAGAAAACAAGAAGGTATGGAATCCTCTATGTCACAGTATAGAGATTCCTTGAAGTGTCAGAGGAAAAGAAAAATAGAAGGAAGAGGTAGAAGAATTCGAACTTATCAAGAAAGATGGAGTTCGAATTATGCATTAAGGAGGAGTGTTAGTCCATAAATAGAAGGATGTGAGAAGAGGGGAAGAAATTTTCGAAAATTAAGTAAAAGATTTTAAAAACATTTTGAAAAACACTAATTGATTTTCGAAAACCAAGAGTGGAAAAGAAATCAAGTGATTTTTGAAAAAGATTTTGAAATTAGAAATCAAAAAGATATGATTGAAAGCTATTTTGAAAAAGATGTGAGAAAAATATATGATTGAAAAGATATAGTTTTAAAAAGATATGATTGAGAAGATATGATTTGAAAAACAATTTAAAAAGATTTGATTTTAAAAATTAATGACTTGGCTAACAAGAAAAGATATGATTCAAACATTAAA
>NC_029774.3:93724157-93724625 GCF_000817695.3 Arachis duranensis | reverse complement strand
TGTTGAATCAAATCATTAATTGTTAGCAAGTATTTTTTTGAAAAAGGAAAGAAATTGATTTTGAAAAGATATGATTTGAAAAAGATTTGATTTGAAAAATTTTGAAAACCTGAAAAAAATTTGAATTAAAAACAAAATCTTCCCTCTTGTGCCATCCTGGCATTAAACGCCCAGAATGGATACCATTCTGGGCGTTTAACACCCAAAACACTACCCTTTTGGGCGTTAAACGCCCAACCAGGCACCCTGGCTGGCGTTTAAACGCTAGTTTTCCTTCTTCACTGGGCGTTTTGAACGCCCAGCCTTTTTCTGTGTAATTCCTCTGCTGTATGTTCTGAATCTTCAATTCTCTGAATTTTTGACTTGAAAAGACACAAATTAAAAAAATTTTGGATTTTTAATAATCAAAATGTAACTAAAATCAAATAACAATGCATGCAAGACACCAAACTTAGCAGTTTGTATACC
>NC_029774.3:93723376-93724071 GCF_000817695.3 Arachis duranensis | reverse complement strand
CACTCAAGTCAAGAGGAATTAAAGATCAGAGTAATGAAATCATCAAGAACATCTTGAAGATTAATGAAGACACATGCATGAATGCAAGAAGAATAGAAACATGCAATTGACACCAAACTTAAAATGAGACTAGTGTCTCAACAAGAAACATAAAATATTTTTTTATTGTTATGATTTTGTAATTTTTTTGGATTTTTCGAAAATTAAGTGGAAAAGAAAATAAAGATATCAAAATTCTTAATGAGAATTCCAGGAATTATGCAATGTTAGTCTAAAGTTTCAGTCTAAAGGAATTAGACATGGCTAGCCAAGCTTCAGCAGGACATTGCTTTGGTGATGATAAGAACATCACCTTGAAACACTAGAACTCATTCTTAAAAATTCTGAAAAATACCTAATCTAAGCAACAAGATGAACCGTTAGTTGTCCAAACTCAAACAATCCCCGGCAACGGGAGAACTCTGAAGAAAAATACATAATCTAAGCAATAAGATGAACCGTCAGTTGTCCAAACTCAACAATCCCCGGCAACAGCGCCAAAAACTTGGTGCACAAAATTGTGATCATCAATGGCGCCATCAACATGGTACGCTCAATTGCAATCTCAACTATTTATCACAACTTCGCACAACTAACCAGCAAGTGTACTGGGTCGTCCAAGTAATAAACCTTACGCGAGTAAGGGTCGATCCCAC
>NC_029774.3:93706595-93723329 GCF_000817695.3 Arachis duranensis | reverse complement strand
TCATAGTCATTCAATCATTGAATCCTATCAGAATACCACAGACAAGGTTTAGACCTTCCCGATTCTCTTGAATGCCACCATCAATTCTAGCTTATACCACAAAGATTCTGATCAAGGGATCCAAGAGATAAACATTCAAGCCTTGTTTGCTTGTAGAACAGAAATGGTTGTCAGGCACTCGTTCATAAGTGAGAATGATAATGAGTGTCACATAATCATCACATTCATCATGTTCTTGGGTGCAAATGAATATCTTAGAACAAGAATAAGCTGAATTGAATAGAAGAACAATAGTAATTGCATTAATACTCGAGGTACAGCAGAGCTCCACACCTTAATCTATGGTGTGTAGAAACTCCACCGTTGAAAATACATAAGAACAAGGTCTAGGCATGGCCGAGAGGCCATCCCCCAAAACATGATCAAAAGATTCAAAGATCTGAAGATGAAAATACAATAGCAAAAGGTCCTATTTGTAGAGAACTTGTAGCCTAGGGTTTACAGAGATGAGTAAATGACATAAAAATCCACTTCCGGGCCCACTTGGTGTGTGCTTGGGCTGAGCATTGAAGCTTTCATATGTAGAGACTTTTCTTGGAGTTAAACGCTAGCTTTTGTGCCAGTTTGGGCGTTTAACTCCCATTCTTGTGCCAGTTTCGGCGTTTAACGCCGGGCAGTTTTGAGCTGATTTGTAACGCCGGTTTGGGCCATCAAATCTCGGGCAAAGTATGGACTATTAAACATTGCTAGAAAGCCCAGAATGTCTACTTTCCAACGCCGTTGAGAGCGCGCCAATTGGGCTTCTTTAGCTCTAGAAAATTTACTTCGAGTGCAGGGAGGTCAGAATCCAACAGCATCTGCAGTCCTTTTCAGCCTCTGAATCAG
Organism: Arachis duranensis; assembly: GCF_000817695.3. Classification (NCBI taxonomy): domain Eukaryota; kingdom Viridiplantae; phylum Streptophyta; class Magnoliopsida; order Fabales; family Fabaceae; genus Arachis; species Arachis duranensis. The sequence goes on along the minus strand of NC_029774.3, from coordinate 93,722,444 downwards.
ATTTTTGCTCAGGTCCCTCAATTTCAGCCAGAAAATACCTGAAATCACAGAAAAATACAAAAACTCATAATAAAGTCTAGAAAAGTGAATTTTAACTAAAAACTAATAAAATATAATAAAAACTAACTATAACATACTAAAAACATACTAAAAACAATGCCAAAAAGCGTATAAATTATCCGCTCATCACTGCATGAACCCAAATCCAAAGAATTCTTACAATGGCTTGGGGGAAATGCTTAGATTTCAGTCCGGAGAACGTAAGGTTGGCGTTCAACTTGCCTATGATGCAAAAAGACGCACGCCCCTACACTAGAAGGGTCAACTTTGATCAAAGGTTGGACCAAGTCCTCATGGACATATGTGTGGAAAGAGCTCAACGGAAAAAAGACTCAAAAGGCAAGCCGGTTCAATTGAGAAGATTGGACCTTAAGCCTGTGGCTAGAGGATGGTTGGAGTTCATCCAACGCTCCATCATCCCTACTAGCAACCGATCCGAAGTAACTGTGGATCGGGCTATCATCATCCATAGCATCATGATTGGAGAGGAAGTAGAAGTTCATGAAGTCATCTCTCTAGAACTCTACAAAGTAGCCGACAAGCCCTCCACCTTGGCAAGGCTAGCTTTTCCTCATCTTATTTTCCATCTATGCTACTTAGCTGGAGTTGTCATAGAAGGAGACATCCTTATTGAAGAGGACAAGCCCATCACTAAAAAGAGGATGGGGCAAACAAGAGAGCCTATTCATGGATCTCAAGAGACGCATGAGGAAGCTCACCATCAAGAAATCCCTGAGATGTCTCGAGGGATGCATTTTCCTCCAAACAACTATTGGGAACAACTCAACACTTCTTCAAAAGGATTGAGTCATGACATGAACCAATTAAGGGTGGAACATCAAGAGCACTCCATCATTCTCAATGAGATTAGAGAAGATCAAAGAGCTATGAGGGTGGAGCAACAAAGTCAAGGAAGAGACATAGAGGAGCTCAAGAAAACCATTGGTCCTTCAAGGAGAAGGCGCCACCATCACTATGGTGGACTCATTCCTTAACTTCCTTGTTCTTATCTCTCTGTTTTTTGGTTTTTGAGCTTCATGTTTGTCTATGTTTGTGTCTTTATTACATGATCATTAATGTCTAGTGTCTATGTCTTAAGGCTATGAATAATTCCATGAATCATTCACCTTTCTTAAATGAAAACTGTTTTTAATACAAAAGAACAAGAAGTACATGAGTTTCGAATTCATCCTTGAAATTAGTTTAATTATATTGATCTGGTGACAATACTTTTTGTTTTCTGAATGAATGCTTGAACAGTGCATATTTTTGATCTTGTTATTTATGAATGTTAAAATTGTTGGCTCTTGAAAGAATGATGAAAAAGAGAAATGTTATTGATTATCTGAAAAATCATAAAATTGATTCTTGAAGCAAGAAAAAGCAGTGAAGAACAAAGCTTGCGGAAAAAAAGCTTTTGAAAAAAAAGCTTGCGAAAAAAATATAAAAGAAAAAGAAAAAGCAAGCAGAAAAAGCCAATAGCCCTTAAAACCAAAAGGCAAGGGTAGAAAGGATCCAAGGCTTTGAGCATTAATGGATAGGAGGGCCCAAGGAAATAAAATCCAGGCCTAAGCGGCTAAATCAAGCTGTCCCTAACCATGTGCTTGTGGCATGCAGGTCCAAGTGAAAAGCTTGAGACTGAGTGGTTAAACTCGTGATTCAAAGCAAAAAGAGTGTGCTTAAGAGCTCTGGACACCTCTAACTGGGGACTTTAGCAAAGCTGAGTCACAATTTGAAAATGTTCACCCAGTCATGTGCCTGTGGCATTTATGTATCTAGTGGTAATACTGCAAAACAAAGTGCTTAGAGCCACGGCCAAGACTCATAAAAGTAGCTGTGTTCAAGAATCAAGATACTTAACTAGGAGAATCAATAACACTATCTGAACTCTGAGTTCCTATAGATGCCAATCATTCTAAACTTCAAAGGATAAAGTGAGATGCCAAAACTGTTCAGAAGCAAAAAGCTACAAGTCCCGCTCATCTAATTAGAACTAATATTCATTGATATTTTGAGATTTATAGTATATTCTCTTCTTTTTATCCTATTTGATTTTCAGTTGCTTGGGGACAAGCAATAATTTAAGTTTGGTGTTGTGATGAGCGGATAATTTATACGCTTTTTGGCATTATTTTTAAGTAGTTTTTAGTAGGATCTAGCTACTTTTAGGGATGTTTTTATTAGTTTTTATGCAAAATTCACTTTTCTGGACTTTACTATGAGTTTGTGTGTTTTTCTGTGATTTCAGGTATTTTCTGGCTGAAATTGAGGGACATGAGCAAAAATTTGATAGAAGGCTGACAAAGGACTGCTGATGCTATTGGATTCTGACCTTTCTGCACTCGAAATGAATTTTGTGGAGCTATTGAACTCCAAATAGTGCGCTATTAACTGCGTTGAAAAGTAAACATCCAGGGCTTTCTAGCAATATATAATAGTCCATACTTTGTTCCAGCTTAGATGACGCAAACTGGCGTTCAACACCAGTTCCATGCTGCATTCTAGAGTAAAACGCCAGAAACATGTCACAAACCAGAGTTAAACTCCAAACAGACGTTACAACTTGGCGTTTAACCTCAAGAGAAGCCTCTGCACGTTTAAAGCTAAAGCTCAGCCCAAGCACACACTAAAGTGGGCCCCAAAAGTGGATTTCTGCACTAAGACTTATCTCTGTAACCCAAGTAACTAGTCTAGTATAAATAGGACATTTTACTATTGTATTAGACGTCTTTTAGACCATTTGTCATCTTTGGTCTCAGTTTTAATCTATTGTTCATCTTAGGAGACTATTGATCACGTTTTGGAGGCTGGCCATTCGGCCATGCCTGGACCATCACTTATGTATTTTCAACGGTGGAGTTTCTACACACCATAGATTAAGGTGTGGAGCTCTGCTGTACCTCGAGTATTAATGCAATTACTACTATTTTCTATTCAATTCAAGCTTATTCTTATTCTAAGATATTCGCTGCACTTCAACCTGATAGATGTGATGATCCGTGACACTCATCATCATCCGTCCTTATGAACGCGTGCCTGACAACCACTCCCGTTCTACCTTAGATCGAGCGTGTATCTCTTGGATTCCTTAATCAGGGTCTTCGTGGTATAAGCTAGAATTATTGGCGGCCATTCTTGAGAATCCGAAAAGTCTAAACCTTGTCTGTGGTATTCCGAGTAGGATTCAGGGATTGAATGACTGTGACGAGCTTCAAACTCGCGATTGTTGGGCGTAGTGACAGACGTAAAAGAATCAATGGATTCTATTCTGACATGATCAAGAACCGACAGATGATTTACCGTGCTGTGACAGAGCATTTGGACCATTTTCACTGAGAGGATGGGAAGTAGCCATTGACAACAGTGATGCCCTACATACAGCTTGCCATGGAAAGGAGTATGAAGGATTGGATGAAGGTAGTAAGAAAGCAGAGATTCAACAGGAACACAGCATCTCTATGCACTTATCTGAAATTTCCACTAATGAATTACATAAGTATTTCTATCTTTACTTTATGCTTTATTTATCTTTATATTCAAAAAGTATTATAACCATTTGAATCCGCCTGAATGAGATTTACAAGATGACCATAGCTTGCTTCATACCAACAATCTCCGTGGGATCGACCCTTACTCACGTAAGGTATTACTTGGACAACCCAGTGCACTTGCTGGTTAGTTGTGCGAAGTTGTGACAAAGTGTGATTCACGTTTGAGAGCTCCAAGTCTATTGGCACCATTGTTGATGATCACAATTTACGCGCACCAATTGTTATGGTGAATATGGGTTATGATCATATGGAGGTGCTTGGTGGTAAGGGGCTTGTGAGTATGGTGGTTCAAAGCTATGTTGAGGAGGGGGTTCATAGGCATATGGTGGTGCTTGTTGGTAACTACAAGGGGTCCACCATATCTATCGTCTTGGTACGCACCTTGGAATGGCTCTTGATCATAGTAATTTGTGGAGGTTGGTTGTCACGAAGATGTTCACCATAACTATTGTCTTGGTATGCATCATAGAATGGTTGTTGGTCACAGTGCATTGGAGGGGTTTGTTGCCAAGAGGGTTGATCAAATCCTTGTGGCTCCTCCCATCGTTGATTGTCTCAACCTTGATGCATGTTCGCATTAAAGCTTCCATTCCCTACAACATAATTTGAACTAAATTCGTAGCTAAAGGGGTGAGAATTCATAGTAGATAGTAAAAACAAAAACTAATATAAATAAGCAAATAAGTCCTAAAACTAAAAAAAAAACTAACAAGCAAGAAAAAAGCGAATATTTATAATAACCAATAATAAGGCACACGTTTGCAACTCCCCGGAAACGGCACCATTTTGATAAACGGACTTTTGACGGTTTAGAAATTCACAAATATGTTCTCGTTGCAAGTATAGTTTCTAAACTAACTAAAATCCCTTCATACAAAAATTTGTTTGTCACGAGTAACAAACTCCTAGTAAAATTGATAACTGACGTGGCGGAAATTAGCGAGTTAAGAAATTATTAATAAAAATATATTGCAAGTACAGTCCTTAACCAGCCAAAAATCCGCTTATCAATTTAGAAGGGTTGTCACAATATTGAAATTAAAATACTGGGAGTATGAATCCCAAGTCGTCTCCCAACGAGTTGTAGAAAGATGTGCTATTTTATCAATCAGGTGTTTTCAAAAAATGGTTGAGTTGATAAACAGGAAATTAATTTAGAGAATTTAATTAATTTTAAATAAAAGCCTTGACTGGGAGTAGATTAGTTGGAAGCCCTATTCTTGTTGAAGTACTCTCAAGATTAATTAATAATTGAAAGTTGCTCTGCTTAGTTATCCCTTACTAGGTAAAGGAAAGTCAAGCAAGTTGGAAAGCTATTTCTAGTCACAAGTCCTAATCCTCTCCCTTGGGAAGGACTAGTGTCAATGACTAGAGGGTGACTCGACAATGAACCCAATTATAATTTCTCTCATGAGTAATTCAACTCAAGGTTCCCTTTCAATCATCTCCCAATCAAGTTATGGAACTACTCACTCATCATAATTATAGACTTCACAGAATCAATGGGGAAAATAAAAGAAGACATAATAAATAATAATGAAAGGGATTAATTAAAAATAAAAATAGTCTATATTAATAACTTGTGAAAATAATCCAATGTCAACTCTGGAGGAAGTAAGAATATGGAAAAATAAATGAAAAGTAAGTAACAAACTATAGTGACTAGTACCAGAGGTAGACTCTTCTCAAAAGCTAAAGCCAAAATCTTCAAAATCCTAATTATGAATGTTCAAGTGTGTAAACTTAGGGGAGGAGTAAATTCAGATCTAAAAACTAAAAATTGTGCCGAATGAATGTTGTTCTCTGCCTCTGCATGTTCCCTGGCTCTAATCTATGTTTCTGGGCCAAAAACTGGGTTGAAATCCGGCCCAGAAACTCTGCCAGCAAATTTTGAAATTCTGCAGATCGCGCATGTTATGCGGCAGCGTCGTCGATGCGTTCGCGTCACTCAGCGTTTCTCGTACCACGCGTGCGCGTCGTCCACGCTTCGCGTTGTTCGTGCAGCTTCCAATCTGCGCGGTTGCGTCAGGCACACGAGCGCGTCACTGTGATTTCTTCGGTTTTGCGCAGTCGCGTCAGCCATGCGACCGCGTGACTTCTCGCTGTTCATCTCCTCAATTCTTTGTGTTCCTTTCATTCTTGCATGCTTCCTCTTCATTCCTTACGCCATTCTTGCCCTATGAAGCCTGAAACACTTAACACACAGATCACGGCATCGAATGGTACAAAGGAAGATAAAAATATATAACTAAAAGATCTTTAAGAAGCAAGTTATCAATCATAGAACATTTTTAGAAAGGAATTGTAAATACATGAAAATCATATGAATAACTGGGCAAAGACTTGATAAAACCACACAATTAAACACAATATGAATTATAAAATAGTGGTTTATCAACATCCCCACACTTAAACATTAGCATGTCATCATGCTAAGTTGAAGGAGATAAATATGAATGAACAGGAACATACAAGACTCATGTAATGCAATGCAACCTATATGCATATGAATGCAACTATATGAGTTGGTCTACATGATTAAAAATAGATAAGTTCTCTAAGACAAAATATGGGACAGATTTCACTAATTCATAGCATATTGTAAAAGCAGATAAATTTGTAAGAAGATAGCTTGTGAGAGCAGGGAATACAAAACTAAGCATTGAACCCTTGCTGTTGGTGCATGTGCACTTTAATCATCTCTAGCATATGGGGTAATCACTTTATCCTTCTCTAATCATGCTTTCAAAAAATTTTGTTTTTCACCTAATCAATCAACAATTTTAAAATGCCAATGCAAACATCATGAGGTCTTTTCATGGTTGTAATGGGGCTAAGGTAAAGGCAAGGATACACATATGGCTAAGTGAGCTTATATATTGAATCTTTAATTAACCCAAGCTCTTACCTAACATACATATACTCTATATAATTTCAACATTCATCTTAGCTCCCCAGAATTTCCTTTTCACATTCCATATTCATGTATCAACCTTTATTTTAATTTTATCACATGTGCATTGATTATTAAATTATGACTTATCATTAGGGTGATTTTGTCACCTTATTCACTAAAATAAAGAAAATATTTTTTATTTTTTTATTTTTTATTTTTTTTGTATAGCTTATCAATGCACATAGATTTGTAATTTCCTTTCATGGTTTCACATGACTAGGTATCCAAATTCCCTTTATTCTATTATGATATATTTTCTATTACCCTTTATTCCCACAATTTTCCCATACTCAATTAACACACAAATTCTATCTTAAGCTAACCAAAGATTCAATTGGGATTTTCAATTGTTTTCCGCTTAAGGCTAGTAATGTGGTACAATATGGAATGAATGGGATTAAAAACAGCTCAAAGTGGTTAACAAAGGTAGTTAAAAATGGTTGGCTTATTTGGGATATGTGAGTTAAACAAACAATGGCCTCAATCATATGCATGCACATAACACATTAATTTTGGACATATAGGATAAAACAAGATTCAGAATACAACCATAGAGAAGTAAACACACAAGAAAAAATATGTTTATGGTTAAATAGTGTAACCATGTATTTAGGCTCAAGGTCTCACGGGTTGTGTGTTCTTTTTAGCTCAAAAATTCTGTACCAATTTCAACTTCAAACAAATTTAACATAAATATTTTGATTTAAATTAGTGAAATTTTGAAAAATATATGGTCTTAAAAGAAACTTATTGTCTTTTCAATCAGGTAGAACATGCATGCAATTAACCTACTAATATGCAATCTATCCTATTCTAAAGAAGAAGAAATTGGTGTTAGGGAGAAAAGAATTACCTCCGGAAGTCAGGTACTGACCGACCTCCCCACACTTAAGGCTTTGCACAGTCCTCGGTGCCATCTGTCAGGAACAAGGGTGGGCTGGTGGCAGTATCTCCACAGTCGGGACCGTCATGGCTCCCTGTGCTGGTAAAGGAAGTGGAGTCCGGAGTGCCTGGGTCCTCGTCAGGTCTGTGGTGGCCTGTGAGTAGCTCCTTGAGGTATTTGAAATGGCGGTGGTTGCGGTGCTCTCGGAGCTTTGCTTTCTTGTCTTGTTGGTCCAACCGCTTCAGTATTTGATGTAGCAGCTGACTAGTAGATGGTGGAGGAACTGCAACATCCTCTGTGGACTGGCTGGTAGTGGCAAGTGGTGGCCTGAGATATCTCCCGTTAGGGACGTACTGATCATCCCATGAAAGTATGGCTTTGGTGTCTCCAGCTCTGTAGGAGACTCCGGCTGCTGAGACAAGATCAAAGACCAAGGCGGGAAAAGGTAGGTTGCCGCGATTTGCACGTGTCCCATAGCATTCCGGATATGTCTCGGTAAATTTAGAGGCTAGTTTATGAGGATGCACCATAGTAGAACGGCCATGTCTGCGGTGAAGGAGGACTCATGAGTGCTCGAGAAGACGTAATGGGACATAATCTGTGCCCATACGTGAACCTCTAAGGTAAGTGCGGAAGCCGAGATTCCCTTAGGACGGGAGTGATGGTATCCGAAGATCCATTTGCTGCCAGGTTGAGCGATAACTCTGAGAACAGCGTCCCAGTCAAAGTTGTATGCCTAGCGCTTGAGTGTGGCTTCTTGAAAAGCGTCCAATCCTTCTGGAGCAGGGGGAAGATCTAAGGCTTGCTGAATGGCCTCTTTTGTAATGGGGACTTGCTTCTGACGTATATAAACAGACTGCAGGGTCGGCAGGTAGAAGTTGGAGTAGAACTCAACTACCCAAGAAAGATTGACCTGTCGTGGCTGTCTCTGTAGGAATCCCCAATGTCTTTGTGCAATTTGCGGCTCAACAAATTCGGTAATACGAGGCGGAAGGATAAGAAGGTGTTCATTGTTATAATTCCGATCTGCCATAATAGGAAACATCTGCTCACAGTAGCAATTGGGAAATCGTGCAGTGTCCTTTGATGGGAAGGCTCTCTCCTTTTCATCAACCTTTATAATCCTTTTAATTCTTTTTGTTGAGGGCTTGACTGCAGTTGAAGAAGACTCTACCACTAATGCTCTTTTTGTTCCTTTCCTTACTGTGGATTTGGGGGTAGCTTTCTCTTTGCCTTTCTTGGTGGCCATTCTGAAAGGAAACGAGGAAAAACATTAGCATTTCAAGAGATATAGCAAGGAAAAGAATAGGAAAGGTGGTAATCAATGCACAGGTATGGATAATGATATGAACACATGGTCATGACTATATGTGGCAAATCAACAATGGAAATATAGCAAGTGCATGTGATGAAAATTGAATGTAAGGTGTTTATTGGCATGCTGGTAAAGGGCACGAGTAGCATAGATTAAGCATTCGATGTCCAAATTAGATTACCAAGTCTCTCAAACTAATAATGTGTTTGTAAAAACAATTATATTTAAGTAATAAAATAGAAAAGGGGTTATGTGAAAAGCAGGCATTTAGAGTAGTAGATTTAAAAGAAATCTAAAAATAGTGCAAAATGCCATATGGGCCTTTTCACAAACACATAGCATGCATGTTAAAAAAAGTATGGAGAATATTAATTAGAACATGCAAGTAACCCTATAAAAATAATATATAATTGTTTAAACAAATCCCAAACAAACCATAAGCAACATATAAAAATAATTACCCAAATAAAATTCCAACACCAATAGGAGGAATAGGAAAAGAAAAAGAAAACATGGTTAGGGAAATTAGAAGAGAAAGAAAAAGAAAACATGATAATAAAAGGAAGAATGAAAAAGTAAGGAGGAAAGAAGAGAGAAGGAAAACCTTGATAATGGTGGTGGAAGAGAGGGAGTAGAAGAGAGAAAGAAGGGAGGAAGAAGGAAGAGGGGGAAAGAAATAAGATTAGGGGAAAGAAAAGATAAAATAGTCTGGCAGATTTGAATGAGTTGGGCGGTGCAAACGATGCGGACGCGTGGGGCACGCGGTCGCGTGGAAAGCCCTTAAGTGAAGTGACGTGGACACGTCGGTCACGCGGACGCGTGACGTGAATTGCGCTAGTGGCGCAAGGGCAGCTTCGCGACCGCACAACTCTTTATTTAAATTGTGTTTTGCCAGAATTTGGGGGTGACGCGATCGCGTGGTTGACGCGATCGCGTGGATGGCCAGATGGAAATAACAGCGCGGACGCGTGGGGCACACGTTCGCGTGGCAGGACTTGTGCGACTAGCGCAAATGCAGCCCAAGTCCAGCTCAACTCTCGGCCATTCACCCTTGTTACGTCGAATTGCAGGGCCACGCATTCGCGTGGTCGACGCGGATGTGTGGGGAGGCCAATTTACACATGAAGCGATTGCGTCATCCACGCGGTTGCGTGGATCAAATTGTGCCAAAGGCACGCCTCCAGCCACATTCCGGCGCAACTCTCTGTCCAATTTTCTTTATTTCCAATGCTCATGCGACATGAACGCGTCGCATGCGATTTGTCTCTTTTTTTATACAAATGCATTATGGAGATGAGGTGCAAGATATAGGCAGTAGTATGGAGAAGAGTTATAGAAGAGGGAAGATAAGGAGAAGAAGAGGAACGATCATATCGTCGTGGATTGTCTCTCACCTAGCACTTTGCTTTAACGTCTTTAAGTTGGATGCTTCATTAGCTCAGTTTTCTGTTACGAGTGGATCCTCCAAGAGGAAGATATCTAACTCCTTGTTTTTCATCACCTTCTCACCATGGTAGAGCTTCAAACGATGTCCATTAACCTTGATGAGTTCAGAGCTTGAAGGGTGACTTAGGTGAAAGACTTCGCACGGCTCAGCCTTCTCGACTCTATACGGGCCTTCCCACCTTGATCGCAGCTTGCCTGGCATGAGCCTCAGTCTGGAGTTGTAAAGGAGGACTAAATCCCCAGGTTGGAACTCTTTCCTCTTGATGTGCTGATCATGTACAGCCTTCATCTTTTCCTTGTACAGCCTTGAGTTCTCATAAGCTTCTAGGCGAAGGCTCTCTAATTCTTGTAGTTGCAACTTCCTTTCAGCTCCGGCTTTCTTAAATCCCATGTTGCACTCCTTTACTGCCCAAAAAGCTTTGTGCTCTACCTCAACTGGAAGATGACAGGCTTTTCTATAGACTAAGCGAAAGGGACTCATCCCAATGGGTGTCTTGTATGTTGTTTTGTATGCCCAGAGTGCATCTTATAGCCTGATGCTCCAGTCTCTTCTATGAGGTTCGACTATCTTCTGCAATATGCGCTTTATCTCTCTGTTAGACACCTCGGCTTGCCCATTAGTCTGAGGATGGTAGGCTGTTGCTACATTATGAATGATCCCATGCTTCTTCAGTAATCCTGTTAGTCTCCTGTTACAAAATGGGTGCCTTGATCGCTTACGATTGCTCGTGGTGATCCAAAGTGACAAATAATGTGGTTTCTAACAAAGGAAACAACAGTGTTAGCATCATCAGTACGGGTAGAAATTGCTTCCACTCATTTAGAAACATAATCTACAGCTAACAGTATATAATGGTGGCCATTAGAATTTGGAAATGGACCCATGAAGTCAATGCCCCAAACATAAAAAATTTCACAGAAGAGCATAATTTGTTGTGGCATTTCATCCCTCTGGGATATATTACCAAACATCTGGCATGGGGGACAAGATTTACAAAATTCAGCAGCGTCTTTAAAAAGAGTAGGCCACCAGAATCCACAGTCTAAGATTTTTCTAGCTGTTCTTTGAGGGCCAAAGTGTCCTCTACTATTAGATAAGTGACATGCCTCTAAAATGGACTGGAATTCTAATTGAGGCACACACCTTCTAATTACCTGGTCAGCGCCACATCTCCATAAATATGGGTCATCCCATATATAATATTTAGACTCGCTTTTCAGCTTGTCTCTTTGGTGCTTAGTAAAGTTTGGAGGAAAAGTGCGGCTAACTAGATAATTAGCGACATGTGCATACCAAGGGACTACCTCAGATACTGCTTGTAGGTTATCAAATGGAAAATTGTTAGCTATAGGAGTGGAGTCATCTTTGATGTGCTCAAGGCGACTCAAGTGGTCTACCACTAGATTCTGGTTACCACTCCTATCCTTTATTTCTATATCAAATTCTTGTAGTAGTAGTATCTAACGTATAAGCCTTGGTTTGGATTCCTTTTTAGCTAATAAATACTTTAGAGCTGCGTGATCTAAATACACTACTACTTTAGCACCAAGTAAATAGGCTCGGAATTTATCCAGAGCAAAAACAATAGCAAGAAGCTCTTTCTCAGTAATAGTGTAATTAGACTGAGCAGTGTCTAAAGTCTTAGACGCATAAGCAATGACAAAAGGATCTTTACCTTCACGTTGAGCCAGTGCTGCTCCTACTGCATGGTTGGAAGCATCGCACATGATTTCGAATGGCTGGCTCCAGTCAGGTCCTCTCACAATTGGAGCTTGAGTTAGGGCGGTCTTCAGCTTATCAAACGCTTGTTTGCAATCCTTGCTGAACTCAAACTCGATATCTTTCTACAGTAACCTGGATAGGGGAAGTGCTACCTTACTAAAGTCCTTAATGAATCTTCGGTAAAAACCTACATGGCCAAGGAACGAACGGACTTCCCTCACAGAGGAGGGGTAAGGCAAACTAGAAATAACATCCACCTTTGCTTGATCTATAGAAATACCAGTATTAGACACAACATGTCCTAGTACAATTCCTTGTCTTACCATAAAATGACATTTTTCAAAATTCAATACAAGGTTTGTACTGACACATCTATCTAGTACTCTAGATAAACTATCCAAGCAAAGGCTAAAGGAATCACCATAAACGCTAAAATCATCCATAAAAACCTCCATACAGTCCTCAAGAAGGTCATAGAAAAGACTCATCATGCATCTTTGGAAAGTAGCTGGTGCATTGCGCAAACCAAAGGGCATTCTCTTATAGGCATAAGTCCCAAAAGGACATGTAAAAGTAGTCTTTTCTTGATCTTCAAGGGCTATATGAATCTGGAAATAGCCTGTGTAACCATCTAAAAAGCAATAATGTGATTTACCTGACAAGCGATCCAGCATTTGATCAATGAATGGAAGAGGGTAGTGATCCTTACGAGTGGCTTGGTTAAGATGCCTATAATCAATGCAGACCCTCCAGGCATTCTGTACTCTGGTTGCTATGAGCTCTCTATGCTCATTCTTCACTGTAGTGACTTCAGACTTCTTGGGCACCACTTGTACTGGGCTCACCCATTCACTGTCTGAGATGGGGTAGATAATATCTGCCTCTAGTAGTCTGGTCACTTCCTTCTTGACAACCTCTAAGATAGTGGGGTTCAGTCTTCTTTGGGGTTGACGAACGGGTCTTGCTCCTTCTTCTAAAAATATTCTGTGCTCACAAACTTGAGGGTCGATGCCTACTATATCTGCCAAACTCCACCCAATTGCTTTGTTGTGCCTCCTCAGCACACTAAGTAACTGCTCTTCCTGTTGAGAAGTGAGGTCCCGTACAATGATAACGGGAAACTTCTGCTTGTCCTCGAGGTAAGCATATTTGAGGTGTGGAGGGAGGGGTTTCAATTCTAACTTCTGTTCATGGTCAGGCTCTGGATTGTCTGGAGCTGGTGGCAGTGGTAAAGTACTTTCATTGTCCTCAGAATTCCCCACACTCAGACCTTGTCCTATGTACTTCTCTTCAAACTCCTCCTGGTGAACTTCAGCTACCGTTTCATCTATAATGTCACACTGGAGGATAGAACGATCTTCTGGAGGGTGCTTCATAACTCCATTCAAATTGACGCTTACTACTCGGCCGTCTATTTCAAAAGAGTATGTTCCTACAAAAGCATCTAATTTGAACTTCGAGGTCTTCAAGAAAGGTCTTCCGAGTAGGATTGATGATGGCTTCTCTGAGTCATTTTGGGGCATCTCCAGGATGTAAAAATCAATGGGGAAAGTGAGACCTTTAATACTCACTAATACATCTTCAGCAACTCCAGCCACTGTAATAGTACTTTTATCTACTAACACAAAACGATCTGCCGACCTTTTTAAGGGAGGGAGCCTCAAAACATCATATACAGACAAAGGCATTATACTAACACATGCTCCTAAATCACACATGCAGTCAGAAAATATCACACCTCCAATGGTACAGTTAACCATGCATGTGCCTAGGTCACTACATTTTTCAGGTATATTTCCCATTAAAGCAGATATAGAACTAGCTAAAGGAATAGTTTCTAATTCATTAATTTTGTCTTTATGTATGCTTAAATCCTCTAGAAACTTTGCGTATTTAGGTACCTGTTGAATAACATCAAAAAGGGGAACATTTACCTCAATCTTTTTGAATATTTCTACCATTTTGGGATCAGGTTCCAACTGCTTCCTAGGCTTCCTTGCAAGTTGTGGAAATAGAATAGGAATGGCATTTTCTACAGTGTCTGCACCCTTTGGTGCTTCTTCCTGTGATTCAGTGTCTTCTTCCTCAGCCATGTCCTGTATACCCTTTTCCTCCTCAACATCTTCCATTTCCACTACCTCTTCAGTTGAGGCGTGTTCTGGTGGGTTTGGCTCTTCCTGATTCCTCTCTTGCAATGTGGTTCCGGACCTTAGGGTGATGGCATTAATGCCACCCTTTGGATTGGTTAATGGTTGAGAAAGGAGTCCACCAGAGCTTGAGGACTGATTGTTGGAGTTGTTTAGTGATCCAATCTGTGAGACAAGGGCTTTGATGAGCGGATAATTTATACGCTTTTTGACATTGTTTTTAGGTAGTTTTTAGTAGGATCTAGTTACTTTTAGGGATGTTTTCATTATTTTTTATGATAAATTCACATTTCTGGACTTTACTATGAGTTTGTGTGTTTTTCTATGATTTCAGGTATTTTCTGGCTGAAATTGAGGGACCTGAGCAAAATTCTGATAAAAGGCTGACAAAGGACTGCTGATGCTGTTGGATTCTGACCTCCCTGCACTCGAAATGAATTTTTTGGAGCTACAAAATTCCAAATGGCGCGCTCTTAACGGCGTTGGAAAGTAGACATCTAGAGCTTTCCAGCAATATATAATAGTCCATGCTTTATTCGAGATTAGATGACATAAACTGGCGCTCAACGCCAGTTCCATGCTGTATTCTGGAGTCAAACGCCAGAAACACGTCACGAACCAAAGTTGAATGCCAAAAACACGTTACAACTTGGCGTTCAACTCCAAAAGAAGCCTCTGCACGTGTAAAGCTCAAGCTCAGCCCAAGCACACACCAAGTGGGCCCCGGAAGTGGATTTCTGCATTAATTGCTTACTTCTGTAAACCCTAGTAGCTAGTCTAGTATAAATAGGACATTTTATTATTGTATTAGACGTTCCAGAATCCTGGATTGAATTTTTAATCATGTGATCACGTTTTGGGGGCTGGCCATTCGGCCATGTCTGGACGACCATCACTTATGTATTTTCAATGGTGGAGTTTCTACACACCATAGATTAAGGGTGTGGAGTTCTGCTGTACCTCGAGTTTTAATGCAATTACTACTATTTTCTATTCAATTCAGTTTATTCCTGTTCTAAGATATTCGTTGCACTTCAACATGATGAATGTGATGATCCATGACACTCATCATCATTCTCACCTATGAACACGTGACTGACAACCACTTCCTGTCCATGTTGTCCCAAAAAAGGGAGGCATGACAGTGGTTCATAATGAAAAGAATAAACTGGTTCCTACTAGAACAGTTACAGGGTGGCGTATGTGTATTGACTACAGAAGGCTCAATACAGCCACCAGGAAGGATCATTTTCCTTTACCATTCATAGACCAGATGCTAGAGAGACTAGCAGGTCATGAATATTATTGCTTTTTGGATGGCTATTCAGGTTACAACCAAATTGCAGTAGATCCTCAGGACCAAGAGAAAATAGCATTTACATGTCCTTCTGGAGTGTTTGCCTACAGAAGGATGCCTTTTGGTCTGTGTAATGCACCTGCAACCTTTCAAAGGTGCATGCTCTCTATTTTCTCAGATATGGTAGAGAAATTTTTGGAAGTCTTCATGGATGACTTTTCAGCATTTGGAGACTCATTCAGCTCCTGCATTAACCATCTAGCACTTGTTCTGAAAAGATGCCAAGAGACCAACCTAGTTTTAAACTGGGAAAAATGTCACTTTATGGTGACTGAAGGGATTGTCCTTGGGCATAAAATTTCAAACAAGGGAATAGAGGTGGATCAAGCTAAAGTTGAAGTAATTGAAAAATTACCACCACCTACCAATGTTAAGGCAATCAGAAGCTTTCTGGGGCATGCAGGATTCTAC
>NC_029774.3:93700066-93705590 GCF_000817695.3 Arachis duranensis | reverse complement strand
AACACTTCTTCTCCCCCTTGGCCGAAACACATAACCCCCCATCTCCTTTATTTCCTCTTCTTCTACTCCCTTTTCTCTTCTTTTGCTCAAGGACGAGCAAACCTTCTAAGTTTGGTGTGGTAAAAGCATTGCTTTTTGTTTTAACATACATGTATGACACTTAAGGCCAGAGAAACCTCTAGAAAGAGGAAAGGGAAGGCAAAAGCTTCGACCTCTGAGTCTAGGAGATGGAGAGATTCATCTCAAAAGCTCATCACTAAGAAAAGGGTGGAGCAAACAAGAGCTTGAGCAAATTCCTCATCATGAAATTCCTGAGATGCCTCAAGGGATGCACTTCCCTCCACAAAACTATTGGGAGCAAATCAACACCTCTCTAGGAAAATTAAGCTCTAACATGGGACAACTAAGGATGGAGCACCAAGAGCATTCCATCATCCACCATGAGATTAGAAAAGATCAAAAAGCTATGAGGGAAGAGCAACAAAGACAAGGAATAGACATAGACGAGCTCAAAAGCACTCCATAAGATCTTCAAGAGGAAGAACAAGCCGCCATCACTAAGGTGGACCCGTTTTTTAATTTCCTTGTTCCTTATATTCTGTTTTTCAAATTTTTATGCTTATTCTTTATTTTCTATTTTTCAAATTTTTATGCTTTATGTTTATCTATGTTTGTGTCTTTATTACATGATCATTAGTGTCTTAGTGTCTATGCCTTAAAGTTATAAATGTCCTATGAATCCATCATCTTTCTTAGATGAAAAATGTTTTTAATCACAAAAGAACAAGAAGTACAGGATTTCGAATTCATCTTTGAAAATAGTTGAATTATTTTGATATGGTGACAATACTTTTTGTTTTCTGAATGAATGCTTGAACAGTGCATATGTCTTTTGAATTTGTTGTTTTAAGAATGTTAAAATTATTGGCTCTTGAAAGAATGCAGAAAAATCCAATAGCCCTTTAAACCAAAAGGCAAGGGTAAAAATAAAAAGGATCCAAGGCTTTGAGCATCAGTGGATAGGAGGGCCTACAAGAATAATATCCTGGCCTAAGCGGCTAAACCAAGCTGTCCCTAACCATGTGCTTGTGGCGTGAAGGTGTCAAGTGAAAACTTGAGACTGAGCGGTTAAAGTCATGATCCAAAGCAAAAAGAGTGTGCTTAAGAACCCTGGACACCTCTAATTGGAGACTCTAGCAAAGCTGAGTCACAATCTAAAAAGGTTTACCCAGTTATGTGTCTGTGGCATGTATGTATCCGGTGGTAATACTGGAAAACAGAGTGCTTTGGGCCACGGCCAAGACTCATAAAGTAACTGTGTTCAAGAATCAACATACTATACTAGGAGAATCAATAACACTATCTGAATTCTGAGTTCCTATGGATGCCAGTCATTCTAAACTTCAAAGGATAAAGTGAGATGCCAAAACTGTTCAGAGGCAAAAGGCTACTAGTCCCGCTCATCTAATTGGAGCTAAGTTTCATTGATAATTTAGAATTTATAGTATTTTCTCTTCTTTTTATCCTGTTTGATTTTCAGTTTCTTGGGGACAAGCAACAATTTAAGTTTGGTGTTGTGATGAGCGGATAATTTATACGCTTTTTTGCATTGTTTTTAGTATATTTTTAGTATGTTTTAGTTAGTTTTTATTATGTTTTTATTAGTTTTTAATTAAAAATCACATTTCTAGATTTTACTATGAGTTTGTGTGTTTTTCTGTGATTTCAGGTATTTTCTGGCTGAAATTGAGGGATCTGAGCAAAAATCTGATTCAGAGGATGAAAAAGGACTACAGATGCTGTTGGATTCTGACCTCTCTGCACTCGAAGTGGATTTTCTGGAGCTACAGATACCCAATTGGCGCACTCTTAATTGCGTTGGAAAGTAGACGTTCTGCGCTTTCCAGCAATATATAATAGTCCATACTTTGCCCAAGAATTGATGGCCCAAACTGGCATACTAAATCAGCTTCAGAATTCCCAGCGTTTAACGCCGGAACTGGCACAAAAGTTGGAGTTAAACGCCCAAACTGGCACAAAAGCTGGCGTTTAACTCCAGAAAAAGTCTCTACACATGAAAGCTTCAATGCTCAACCCAAGCACACACCAAGTGGACCTCGGAAGTGGATTTTTACGTCATTTACTCATTCTTGTAAACCCTAGGTCACTAGTTCACTATAAATAGGACTTTTTGCTATTGTATCTTGACCTCATGACACTTTACACGTTTCATATTGTATCTTCTATGGCATGAGTCTCTAAACCCCATGGTTGGGGGTGAGGAGCTCTGCTGTGTCTTGATGGATTAATGCAATTACTACTGTTTTTCATTCAATCACGCTTGCTTCTATTCTAAGATACCACTTGTTCTTCAACCTGATGAATGTGATGATCCGTGACACTCATCATCATTCTCACTTATGAACATGTGCCTGACAACCACCTCCGTTATACCTTCGATTGAGTGTGTATCTCTTAGATTCCCTAATCAGAATCTTCGTGGTATAAGCTAGAATCCATTGGCGGCCATTCTTGAGAATCCGGAATGTCTAAACCTTGTCTGTGGTATTCCGAGTAGGATTCAGGGATTGAATGGTTGTGACGAGCTTCAAACTCGCGAGTGTTGGGCGTAGTGACAGACACAAAAGGATCAATGGATCCTATTCCAGCATGATCGAGAACCGATAGATGATTAGCCGTCCTGTGACAGAGCGCGTTGAACATTTTTACTGAGAGGACAGGAGGTAGCCATTGACAACGGTGAAACCCAACATACAGCTTGCCATGGAAGGAGCCTTGTGTGCTTGAAGAAGAAGACAGTAGGAAAGCAGAGATTCAGAAGATAGAGCATCTCCAAAACCTCAACCTGTTTTCCATTACTGCAAAACAAGTATTTATTCCATGTTCTTTTACTTTTTACAATTAAATCTGAGAATTATTGATATCCTGACTAAGAGTTACAAGATAACCATAGCTTGCTTCAAACCGACAATCTCCGTGGGATCGACCTTACTCACGTAAGGTATTACTTGGACGACCCAGTGCACTTGCTGGGTAGTTGTGCGGAATTACAAAAGTGTGATTGTGATTTCGTGCACCAAGTTTTTGGCGCCGTTGCCGGGGATTGTTCGAGTTTGGACAACTGACGGTTTATCTTGTTGCTTACATTATTGGTCCTTCAAGAAGAAGACGCCACTAAGGTGGACTCATTCCTTGTTCTATTTCTTTGTTTTTTCTATTTTTTAAGCTTTATGTTATTTATGTTTGTGTACTTTCCTACATGATCATTAGTATTTAGTAACTATGTCTTAAGACTATGAATAATTCCATGAATCCTTCACCTCTCTTAAATGAAAAATGTTTTTAATACAAAAGAACAAGAAGTACATGAGTTTCAAATTTATCCTTGAATTTAGTTTAATTATATTGATGTGGTGACAATACTTTTTATTTTCTGAATGAATGCTTGAACAGTGCATATTTTTTTATCTTATTGTTTACGAATGTTAAAATTGTTGGCTCTTGAAAGAATGATGAACAAAGAGAAATGCTATTGATAATCTGAAAAATCATGAAATTGATTCTTGAAGCAAGAAAAAGTAGTGAATAGCAAAAGCTGGAAAAAAAAAAGTGGCAAAACAAATAATAAAAAGAAAAAGAAAAAGCAAGCAGAAAAAGCCAATAGCCCTTAAAACCAAAAGGCAAGGGTAAAAAGGATCCAAGGCTTTGAGCATCAATGGATAGGAGGGCCCAAGGAAATAAAATCCAGGACTAAGCGGCTAAACCAAGCTATCCCTAACCATGTGCTTGTGTCATGCAGGTCCAAGTGAAAAGCTTGAGATAGTGGTTAAAGTCATGATCCAAAGCAAAAAGAGTGTGCTTAAAGACTGAGTGGTTGTGGCCTCCTAACACCAAACTTAGAGTTTGACTGTGGGGGCTCTGTTTGACTCTGTTTTGAGAGAAGCTCTTCATGCTTCCTTTCCATGGTCATAGAGGGATATCCTTGAGCCTTAAACATAAGGAATTCTTCATTCACTTGAATGATCAATTCTCCTCTGTCAACAACAATCACAGCCTTTGCTGTGGCTAGGAAGGGTCTGCCAAGGATGATGGATTCATCCATGCACTTCCCAGTCTCTAGGACTATGAAATCAACAGGGATGTAATGGTTTTCAATCTTTACCAGAACATCCTCTACAAGTTCATAAGCTTGTTTTCTTGAATTGTCTGCCATCTTTAGTGAGATTCTTGCAGCTTGTACCTCAAAGATCCCTAGCTTCTCCATCACAGAGAGAGGCATGAGGTTTATGCTTGACCCTAGGTCACACAGAGCCTTCTTGAAGGTCATGGTGCCTACTGTACAAGGTATTGAGAACTTCCCAGGGTCTTATCTCTTTTGAGGTAATCTCTGCCTAGTCAAGTCATCCAGTTCTTTGGTGAGCAAAGGGGGTTCATCCTCCCAAGTCTCATTACCAAATAACTTGTCATTTAGCTTCATGATTGTTCCAAGGTATTTAGCAACTTGCTCTTCAGTGACATCTTCATCCTCTTCAGAGGAAGAATACTCATCAGAGCTCATGAATGGCAGAAGTAAATCCAATGGAATCTCTAGGATCTCAGTGTGAGCCTCAGATTCCCATGGTTCCTCATTAGGAAACTCATTGGAGGCCAGTGGACTCATTAGGGAACTCATTGGAGGCCAGTGGACATCCATTGAGGTCTTCCTCAGTAGCGCTCACTGCCTCTTCCTCCTCTCCAAATTCGGCCATGTTTATGGCCTTACACTCTCCTTTTGGATTCTCTCCTGTATTGCTTGGAAGAGTACTAGGAGGGAGTTTAGTAACTTTCTTACTCAGCTGACCCACTTGTGCCTCCAAGTTTCTAATGGAGGACCTTGTTTCAGTCATAAAACTTTGAGTGGTTTTGATTAGATCAGAGACCATGGTTGCTAAGTCAGAGTGGCTCTGCTTAGAATTCTCTATCTGTTGCTGAGAAGATGATGGAAAAGGCTTGCCATTGCTAAACCTGTTTCTTCCACCATTATTGTTGTTGAAACCTTGTTGAGGTCTCTGTTGATCCTTCCATGAGAAATTTGGATGATTTCTCCATGAAGGATTATAGGTGTTTCCATAGGGTTCTCCCATGTAATTCACCTCTTCCATTGAAGGGTTCTCAAGATCATAAGCTTCTTCTTCATGTGAAGCATCCTTAGTACTGCCTGGTGCAGCTTGCATTCCAGACAGACTTTGAGAAATCATATTGACTTACTGAGTCAATATTTTGTTCTGAGCCAATATGGCATTCAGAGTATCAATCTCAAGGACTCCTTTCTTCTGATTCGTCCCATTGTTCACAAGATTCCTTTAAGAAGTGTACATAAATTGGTTATTTGCAACCATTTCAATGAGTTCTTGAGCTTCTGTAGGCGTCTTCTTCAGATGAGGAGATCCTCCAGCAGAGCTATCCAATGACATCTTGGACAGTTCAGACAGACCATCATAGAAGATACCTATGATGCTCCATT
>NC_029774.3:93699688-93699989 GCF_000817695.3 Arachis duranensis | reverse complement strand
TTAATTGTTTGTATCTTTCCCAAGCTTCATAGAGGGATTCTCCTTCCTTCTGTCTGAAGGTTTGGACTTCCACTCTAAGCTTACTCAATTTTTGAGGTGGAAAGAACCTTGCCAAGAAGGTATTGACTAGCTTTTCCCAAGAGTTCAGGCTTTCTTTGGGTTGTGAGTCCAACCATAACCTAGCTCTGTCTCTTACAGCAAAAGGGAATAGCATAAGTCTGTAGACCTCAGGGTCAACCCTATTGGTCTTGACAGTGTCACAGATTTGCAAGAATTCAGCTAAAAACTGATGAGGATCTTC
>NC_029774.3:93697846-93699488 GCF_000817695.3 Arachis duranensis | reverse complement strand
GCATTGTTGTTGTTTTCGGCTGCCATGTCTTCTTCTTTGAAGAATTCTGTTAGGTCCTCTACAGAAAGTTGTGCTTTAGCTTCTCTTAGCTTTTGCTTCAAGGTCCTTTTAGGTTCAGGGTCAGCCTCAACAAGAATGCTTTTGTCTTTACTCTTGCTCATATGAAAGAGAAGAGAACAAGAAAATATGGAATCCTCTATGTCACAGTATAGAGATTCCTTGAGGTGTCAGAGGAAAAGAAAAATAGAAGGAAGAGGTAGAAGAATTCGAACTTATCAAGAGAGATGGAGTTCGAATTGTGCATTGAGGAGGAGTGTTAGTCCATAAATAGAAGGATGTGAGAAGAGGGAAAGAAATTTTCGAAAATTAAAGTGAATTAATTAAAAGAAATTTTGAAAAATGGTAATTGATTTTCGAAAACTATGATTGAGAAAGAAATTAAGTGAAATTTGAAAAAGATTTTGAAATTAGAAAGCAAAAAGTTATGATTGAAAACTATTTTGAAAAAGATGTGATTAAGAAGATATGATTGAAAAGTTATGGTTTTAAAAAGATATGATTGAAAAGATATGATTGAAAAACAATTTAAAAAGATTTGATTTTTTAAAATTAATGACTTGGCTAACAAGAAAAGATATGATTCAACTATTAAACCTTTCTCAATAGAAAAGGTAACATACTTGAAATGTTTGAATCAAATCATTAATTGTTAGCAAGTATTTTTGAAAATGAAGAGAAATTAATTTTGAAAAGATATGATTTGAAAAAGATTTGATTTTGAAAAATTTTGAAAACTTAAAAAAAATTGCATTAAAACAAAAATCTTCCCTCTTGTGCCATCCTGGCATTAAACGCCCATAATGGTATACATTCTGGCATTTAACGCCCAAAATACTACCCTTTTGGGCGTTAAACGCCCAACCAGGTATCCTGGCTGGCGTTTAAACGCCAGTTTTCCTTCCTTACTAGGCGTTTTGAACGCCCAGCTTTTTCTGTGTGATTCCTTTGCTGTATGTTCTGAATCCTCAATTCTCTGTATTATTGACTTGAAAAGACACAAATTAAAAATTTTTTTGGATTTTTAATAATGAGGAATAATCAAAATGAAACTAAGATCAAATAAACAATGCATGCAAGACATCAAACTTAGAAGTTTGTATACTACTGAAGATCAATGAAGACACATGAATGAATTCGAAAAATGCAAGAAGAACAGAAACATGCAATTGACACCAAACTTAAAATGAGACACTAGACTCAAACAAGAAATATTTTTGGTTTTTATGATTTTGTAATTTTTTTGGATTTTTCGAAATTTATGTGGAAAAGAAAATAAGGATATCAAAATTCTTAATGAGAATTCCAGGAATCATGCAATGTTAGTCCAAAGCTTTAGTCTAAAGAAATTAGACATGGCTAGCCAAGCTTCAGTAGGACATTACATTCAAAAGCTAAATTGATGAAAATCAATTAGCTTTGGTGATGATAAGAACATCACCTTGAAACTCTAGAATTCATTCTTAAGAATTCTGAAGAAAAATACCTAATCTAAGCAACAAGATGAACCGTCAGTTGTCCAAACTCAAACAATCCCCGGCAACGGCGCCAAAAACATGGTGCACGAAATTGTGATCATCAATGG
>NC_029774.3:93697182-93697783 GCF_000817695.3 Arachis duranensis | reverse complement strand
GAAGCAAGCTATGGTCATCTTGTAAATCTCAGTCAGGCAGATTCAAATGGTTATGAATGATTTATGAATAAAGCATAAAATAAAGATAGAGATACTTATGTAATTCATTGAATTTCAGATAAGCGTATGGAGATGCTCTGTCCCTTTCGTCTCTCTGCTTTCCTACTGTCTTCATCCAATCCTTCTTACTCCTTTCCATGGCAAGCTGTATGTTGGGCAACACCATTGTCAGTGGCTACAGTCCCGTCCTCTCAGTGAAAATGTTCAACGCGCTCTGTCACAGCACGGCTATTCAGCTGTCGGTTCTCGATCATGTCGGAATAGAATCCAGTGATTCTTTTGCATCTGTCACTAACGCCCCACAATCGCGAGTTTGAAGCTCCTCACAGTCATTCAATCCTCGAATCCTACTCAGAATACCACAGATAAGTTTTAGACCTTCCGGATTCTCTTGAATGCCGCCATCAATTCTAGCTTATACCACGAAGATTCCGGTTAAGAAATCCAAGAGATATCCACTCAATCTAAGGTAGAACGGAGGTGGTTGTCTGGCACACGTTCATAGGTGAGAATGATGATGAGTGTCACGGATCATCACATT
>NC_029774.3:93692708-93697120 GCF_000817695.3 Arachis duranensis | reverse complement strand
CTGAATTGAATAGAAGAACAATAGTAATTGCATTAATACTCGAGGTACAGCAGAGCTCCACACCTTAATCTATGGTGTGTAGAAACTCCACCGTTGAAAATACATAAGAACAAGGTCTAGGCATGGCCGAATGGCCAGCCCCCATAATCTAAGAACTAGATGTCCAAAGATGATCTAAAGATCTAAAGTGATCAAAAGATGAAAATACAATAGTAAAAGGTCCTATTTGTAGAGAACTAGTAGCTTAGGGTTTACAAAGATGAGTAAATGACGTAAAAATCCACTTCCGGGCCCACTTGGTGTGTGCTTGGGCTGAGCATCGTGTAGAGACTTTTCTTGGAGTTAAACGCCAGCTTTTGTGCCAGTTTGGGCGTTTAACTCCCATCCTTGTGCCAGTTCTGTCGTTTTACGCCAGAATTCTTGAGCTGACTTGGAACGCCTGTTTGGGCCATCAAATCTCAAGCAAAATATGGACTATTATATATTGTTGGAAAGCCCAGGATGTCTACTTTCCAACGCAGTTGAGATCGCACCAATTGAGCTTCTGTAGCTCCAGAAAATCCACTTAGAGTGTAGGAAGGTCAGAATCCAACAGCATCTGCAGTCCTTTTCAGCCTCTGAATCAGATTTTTGCTCAGGTCCCTCAATTTCAGCCAGAAAATACTTGAAATCCCAGAAAAATACACAAACTCATAGTAAAGTCCAGAAAAGTGAATTTTAACTAAAAACTAATAAAAATATAATAAAAACTAACTAAAACATACTAAAAACATACTAAAAACAATGCCAAAAAGCGTATAAATTATTCGCTCATCACCGAGCAACACTATCTTGTCAATCATATGGTGGGGACATACTTTTAGAAGAATATTGAAGCGTTCCAAGTATTCATAGAGAGTCTCAGATTCAACCTGAAGGATCTTGGACATGTCTTTCTCAGTTTATCGGCAACCTCAGCTGGAAAGAATTTCACCAAAAATTCTCTTCTAAGTGTATCCCAGTTGAAAACAGTTGTTCCAGGTTGAGTGTAGTACCACTCTCTTGCCTTTCCCTCAAGAGAGAATGGGAAGGCTTTTAAAAAAATGGAAGTTTCATCAGTGCCATCACGCTTAACAGTAGAACAAGTAGTCTGAAAATCCCTAAGGTGCTTGATAGGCTCTTGAGCAGGTAAGCCATGAAACTTGGGCATCAAGTTGAGTAGTGAAGACTTTATTTCGAAATCCACAGCCACTGCTGGGTGGTGTGCCTGGAATGGTTCTAGTGTAAAATCAGGGGCTCCTTCCTCCTGGATAGTGACTCTCCTAGGTGCTGCCATGTCACCTGCACGTAAATCAACTGGATCAGTAGAGAGGGAGCTTATTTCTTCCTTAGATGACATTTCACGTTCATCCTCAGAGAGGACTAGCCGACGGCGAGCTTGCCTTATACGTGAAATAGTTCTTTCAATCTCAGGGTCAAATACTGGCAAGCTTGGATCAGGAAGTGAACGCGTCATTTAACGAAAGAAACGTACAGCTCATAGTAACAAAATAAAAAGAAAAATTGCAATTAAATAAATGCCAATCAATAAATTAGCACACTGTTGCAACTCCCCGGTAACGGTGCCAAAAATTGACGTGGCGGAAATTAGCGAGTTAAGAAATTATTAATAAAAATACGTTGCAAGTACAATCCTTAACCAGCCAAAAATCCGCTTATCAATTTAGAAGGTTGTCACAATATTGACATTAAAATACTGTGAGTATGAATCCAGGTCGTCTCCCAACGAGTTGCAGAAAGATGTGCTATTTTATCAATCAGGTGTTTTCAAAAAATGGTTGAGTTGATAAACAGGAAATTAATTTAGAGAATTTAATTAATTTTAAATAAAAGCCTTGACTGTGAGTAGATTAGTTGGAAGCCCTATTCTTGTTGAAGTACTCTCAAGATTAATTAATAATTGAAAGTTACTCTGCTTAGTTATCCCTTACTAGGTAAAGGAAAGTCAAGCAAGTTGGAAAGTTATTTCTAGTCACAAGTCCTAATCCTCTCCCTTGGGAAGGACTAGTGTCAATGACTAGAGAGTGACCCAACAATGAACCCAATTACAATTTCTCTCTTAAGTAATTCAACTCAAGGTTCCCTTTCAATCATCTCCCAATCAAGTTATGGAATTACTCACTCATCATAATTATAGACTTCACAGAATCAATGGGGAAAATAAAAGAAGACATAATAAATAATAAATAATAATGAAAGGAATTAATTAAAAATAAAAATAGTCTATATTAATAACTTGTGAAAATAATCCAATGTCAACTCTGGAGGAAGTAAGAATATGGAAGAATAAATGAAAAGTAAGTAACAAACTATAGTGACTAGTACCGGAGGTAGACTCTTCTCAAAAGCTAAAGCCAAAATCTTCAAAATCCTAATTATGAATGTTCAAGTGTGTAAACCTAGGGGAGGAGTAAATTCAGATCTAAAAACTAAAAATTGTGCTGAATGAATGTTGTTCTCTGCCTCTACATGTTCCCTGGCTCTAATCTATATTTCTGGGCCAAAAATTGTGTTGAAATCCGGCCAAGAAACTCTGCCAGCGACTTCTGAAATTCTGCAGATCGCGCAAGTCACGCGGCCGCGTCGTCCACGCGTTCGCGTCACTCAGCGTTTCTCGTACCACGCTTGCGCGTCGTCCATGCATTCGCGTCGTTCGTGCAGCTTCCAATCTGCGTGGTTGCGTCAGGCACGCAAGCGCGTCACTGTGATTTCTTCAGTTTCGCGTGGTCGCGTCAGCCATGCAACGCATGACTTCTCGCTGGTCATCTCCTTAATTCTTTGTGTTCCTTTCATTCTTGCATGCTTCCTCTTCATTCCTTACGCCATTCCTGCACTATGAAGCCTGAAACACTTAACACACAAATCATGGCATCTAATGGTACAAAGGAAGATAAAAATATATAACTAAAAGATCTTTAGGAAGCAAGTTATAAATCATAGAACATTTTTAGGAAGGAAGTGTAAATACATGCAAATCATATGAATAAGTGGGCAAAGACTTGATAAAACCACACAATTAATGGTGGGAATTTTAGATAGGCGTATGGAGATGCTGTGCTCCTCTTGAATCTCTACTTTCTTATTACATTCATCCAATCCTTCTTACTCCTTTCCATGGCAAGCTGTATGTAGGGCGTCACCGTCGTTAATGGCTACTTTTCATCCTCTCGGGAAAATGGTCCTATGCGCTGTCACTGCATGGCTAATCGTCTGGAGGCATCACCCTTGTCGATGGCTACATCCCATCCTCTCAGTGAAAATGGTCCTATGCTCTGTCACAGCACGGCTAATCATCTGTCGGTTCTCAATCAGGTTGGAATAAAATCCCTTGATTCTTTTGTGTCTGTCACTAACGCCCAACCTTCAGGAGTTTGAAGCTCGTCACAGTCATTCAATACCGGAATCTTACTCGGAATACCACAGACAAGGTTAGACTTTCCAGATTCCCGGAATCCTACTCGGAATACCACAGACAAGGTTAGACTTTCCGGATTCCCATGAATGCTGCCATCTATCTAGTTTATACCACGAAGATTCTGTTGGGGAATCTAAGAGATATGCGCCCGGCCTAAAGTAGAACGGAAGTGGTTGTCAGTCACGCACGTTCATAGGTGAGAATGATGATGAATGTCACGGATCATCACATTCATCAAAGTGTTGTGCAACGTGTATATCTTGGAATAAGAATAAAAGAAAATTGAATAGAAAGTAATAGTAATTGTATTGAAACTTGAGGTACAGCAGAGCTCCACACCCTTAATCTATATTGTGTAGAAACTCCACCGTTGAAAATACATAAGTAAAAGGTTCAGGCATGGCCGAATGGCCAGCCCCCAAAACATGATCAATAGTCTCTTAAGATGAAGAATAAAACAAAACTGAGACCAAATATTAAACTATCAAAAGATGTCTAATACAATAGTAACTTATCCTATTTATACTAGACTAGCTACTAGGGTTTACGTGAGTAAGTAATTGATGCATAAATCCACTTCCGGGGCCCACTTGGTGTATGCTTGGGCTGAGCTTGATTTATCCACGAGCTGAGGCTTTTCTTGGAGTTGAACTCCAAGTTATAGCGTATTTTGGGCGTTCAACTCCGGATCATGACGTGTTTCTGGCGTTTAACTCCAGACAGCAGCATGTACTTGGCGTTGAACGCCACTTTACATCGTCAATTCCCAAATAAAGTATGGACTATTATATATTGCTGGAAAGCTCTGGATGTCTACTTTCCAACGCCGTTGAGAGTGCGCCATTTGGAGTTCTGTAGCTCCAGAAAATTCATTTCGAGTACAGGGAGGTCAGAATCCAACAACATCTGTAGTCCTTTTTCAGCCTCCTATCAGATTTTTGCTCAGGTCCCTCAATTT
>NC_029774.3:93689568-93691031 GCF_000817695.3 Arachis duranensis | reverse complement strand
AGGACTTGGTCTAACCTTTGATTAAAGTTGACCCTTCTAGTGTAGGGGCGTTCATCTTCTTGCATCACGGGCAAGTGGAATGCCAACCTCACATTTTCCGGACTAAAATCTAAGTATTTCCCCCGAACCATTGTGAGATAATTCTTTGGACTCAGGTTCATACTTTGATCATGGTTCCTAGTGATCCATGCATTGGCATAGAACTCTTGAACCATTAAGATTTCGACTTGTTGCATGGGGTTGGTTAGGACTTCCCAACCTCTTTTTCGGATTTCATGTCGGATCTCCGGGTACTCATTTTTCTTGAGCTTGAAAGGGACCTCAGGGATCACCTTCTTCTTTGCCACAACATCATAGAAGTGGTCTTGATGGCTCTTGGAGATGAATCTTTCCATTTCTCATGACTCGAAGGTGGAAGCTTTTTGTCTTCCCTTTTCCTTTTCTAGAGGATTCTCCGGCCTTAGGTGCCATTGATGGTAATGGAAAAATAAAAAGCTTATGCTTTTACCACACCAAACTTAAAATATTGCTCACCCTCGAGCAAAAAAGGAAAGAAGAGAAAAAGAAGAAGAAGAAGAAATTGAAGGAGAGTGAGGGGAGATGAATTCGGCCAAGGTATAGTAGAGGGGGTAGTGTTGTGTGAAAATGAAGTAGAATGGAAGGGTATATATAGGGAGAGGGGAGAAGGTAGGTTCGGCCATTTAGGGTGGGATTGGGTGGGAAAATATTTTTGAATTTTGAAGGTAGGTGGGTTTTATGGGGAAGAGTGGGTGGGTGTGAGTGGTGAATAGGTGATTGGGAAGAGAGATTGAGGTGATTGGTGAAGGGTTTTTGGGAAGTGTGACATGGGGAGGAGTAAAATAGGATTAGGAGGTAATGTGGGAATATAGTAGGTGGGGATCCTGTGGGGTCCACAGATCCTGAGGTGATCCTGTGGGGTCCACAGATCCTGAGGTGATCCTGTGGGGTCCACAGATTAGGTGGGGATCCTGTGGGGTCCACAGATCCTGAGGTGATCCTGTGGGGTCCACAGATCCTGAGGTGTCGAGGAATTCCATCCCTGCACCAAATAGGCATGTAAAATGCCTTTGCACACCATTCTGGCGTTTAAATGCCCATTGGTGCATGTTCTGGGCGTTCAACGCCCATGTAAAGCATGTTTCTGGTGTTGAACGCCAGTTTCATGCTTATTACTGGCGTTCAGCGCCAGCTTTTCCTCTAGGCACATTCCTGGCATTTAGCGCCAGAATGTTGCTTGTTTCTGGCGTTCAGCGCCAGTTTCATGCTCTGTTCTGGCGTTGAACGCCAGTCTGTGCTTCCTCCAGGGTGTGATTTTTTTCTTCTGCTGTTTTTGATCCTGTTTTTTATTTTTATATTTTTTTCGTGACTCCTCATGATCATGTACCTAATAAAACACAAAATAACAATAAAATAAAATAAGATAAATAAAATTGGGTTGCCTC
>NC_029774.3:93688744-93689371 GCF_000817695.3 Arachis duranensis | reverse complement strand
TGAGAACAAGGCAGGTTGTACCTCAATGATCTCCAGCTTCTCCATTATAGAGAGTGGCATAAGATTTATCCCTGACCCTAGATCACATAGAGCCTTTTCAAAGGTCATGGTGCCTATGGTACAAGGTATTAAGAACTTGCCAGGATCTTGTCTCTTTTGAGGTAAAATTTGCTGAATCCAGGTATCTAGTTCATTAATGAGCAAGGGAGGTTTACTTTCCCAAATCTCATTACCAAACAACTTTGCATTCAGCTTCATGATAGCTCCTAAATATTGAGCTACTTGCTCTCCAGTCACATCTTCATCCTCTTCAGAGGAAGAATAGTCTTCAGAGCTCATGAATGGCAGAAGGAGATTTAATGGAATCTCTATGGTCTCTATATGAGCCTCAGATTCTTTTGGATCCTTAATAGGAAACTCCTTCTTGCTTGAGAGACGTCCGAGGAGGTCTTCCTCGCTAGGATTTTCGTCCTCCTCCTCCCTTGTGCATTCGGCCACATTGATCACATCAATGGCCTTGCACTCTCCTTTTGGATTCTCTTCTGTATTGCTTGGGAGAATACTGGGAGGAGTTTCAATGATTTTCTTACTCAGCTGGCCTACTTGTGCCTCCAGATTTCTAATGGA
>NC_029774.3:93687887-93688522 GCF_000817695.3 Arachis duranensis | reverse complement strand
TTGATCATTCCATGAGAAATTTGGATGATTTCTCCATGATGAATTATAGGTGTTTCCACAAGGTTCACCCATATAATTTATCTCTGCTATTGCAGGGTTCTCAGGATCATAAGCTTCTTCAGAAGCTGCCTCTTTGGTACTGTTGGATGCATGTTGCCATCCATTCAGATTTTGAGAGATCATGTTGACCTATTGAGTCAACACTTTGTTCTGAGCCAATATGGAATTCAGAGCATCAATTTCAAGAACTCCTTTCTTCTGAGGTATCCATTATTCACGGAATTCCTCTCAGAAGTGTACATGAATTGGTTGTTTGCAACCATGTCAATGAGTTCTTGAGCCTCTTCAGGCGTTTTCTTTAGGTGAATAGATCCACCTGCAGAATGGTCCAATGACATTTTCGAAAATTCAGACAGGCCATAATAGAATATATCTAATATGGTCCATTCTGAAAACATGCCAGATGGACATCTTTTGGTCAGCTGCTTGTATCTTTCCCAAGCTTCATAGAGGGATTCACCATCTTTTTGTTTGAAGGTTTGAACATCCACTCTCAGCTTGCTCAGCTTTTGAGGAGGAAAGAATTTATCCAAGAAGGTTGTGACCAGCTTATCCCAGGAGTCCAGGCTATCCTT
>NC_029774.3:93687313-93687630 GCF_000817695.3 Arachis duranensis | reverse complement strand
TGAATCCTCTATGTCACAGTATAGAGATTCCTTTATGTTAGTAGAAAAAGAAAGGGGAGAAGAATGAAGAAGAGTAGGTTCGGATATTTAGGTGAAGAGAGGTGAAGAGAAGTGTTAGTAATTAAATAATTAAATAGAATAAGAGAGAAGAGATAGAGAATTCGAAAATAATTTAAAAAAAGGGTTAGTAATTTTCGAAAATTAGAGATAAGATAAGATTAAAATTAAAATTTAAGACAAAAGAATTTTTGAAAAAGAGATGAGATATTTTCGAAAATTAGAGAGGGAAAAGTAGTTAGGTGGTTTTGAAAAAGATA
>NC_029774.3:93685299-93687061 GCF_000817695.3 Arachis duranensis | reverse complement strand
TCTAGAACTTAAAGATTGAACCTTTCTTAACAAGAAAGTAACAAACTTCAAATTTTTGAATCAATCACATTAATTGTTAGTGTAATTTTGAAAATATGATATAAAGATGAGAAAAAGATTTTGAAAATAGTTTTAAAAAAAAATATTTTTTTTTGTAAAATTTCGAAAAACAAAGATAAAATTGAAAAGATATGATTTTTGAAAAAGATAAGATTTTTTTAAAATTGAAAATTTGACTTGACTTGTGAGAAACAACTAATTTTAAACATTTTTGACTAAGTCAACCCAAAATTTCGAAAATTTGGAGGGAAATAAGGAAAAGATATTTTTTTATTTTTGAAATTTTAAAGATGAGAGAGAAAAACACAAACATGACCCAAAACATGAAAATTTTGGATCAAAACACAACATGCATGCAAGAACACTATGAATGTCAAGATGAACACCAAGAACACTTTGAAGATCATGATGAACATCAAGAACATAATTTTGAAAAAATTTTTGATGCAAAAAAAACATGCA
This sequence comes from Arachis duranensis, assembly GCF_000817695.3. Taxonomy (NCBI): domain Eukaryota; kingdom Viridiplantae; phylum Streptophyta; class Magnoliopsida; order Fabales; family Fabaceae; genus Arachis; species Arachis duranensis. The sequence goes on along the minus strand of NC_029774.3, from coordinate 93,686,539 downwards.
AGACACCAAACTTAGAAATTTTTAATGCTTGGAAAATATGAATGCAAAAATGCACATGAAAAACAACAAAAGACACAAAACAAGAAATCATCAAGATCAAACAAGAAGACTTACCAAGAACAACTTGAAGATCATGAAGAACACCATGAATGCATGAATTTTTCGACGAAAATGCAAGAAAAATTTTTTAAAGCATGCAATTGACACCAAACTTAAAAATTGACTCAAGACTCAAACAAGAAATACAAAATATTTTTGGTTTTTATGATTTTATGAATTTTTTTGTATTTTCTTTAATTTTTTCGAAAAAAATTATTAGAAAAACGAAAAAGAAAAGAAAAATTTTGAAAAAGATTTTTTTTTTTTGAAAAAGAAAATTTGAAAAGAAAATTACCTAATCTGAGCAACAAGATGAACCGTCAGTTGTCCATACTCGAACAATCCCCTGCAACGGCGCCAAAAACTTGGTGGACGAAATTGTGATCACATCAATGTAGTACTCTTTGTTGTTGTATGGAATAATTATTATGGCTCTTTGCTATGTCTGGACACAACTCCATTCAACTAACCAGCAAGTGTACTGGGTCNAACTCCGTTCAACTTAACCAGCAAGTGTACTGGGTCATCCAAGTAATACCTTACGTGAGTAAGGGTCGATCCCACAGAGATTGTTGGTATGAAGCAAGCTATGGTTACCTTGTAAATCTCAGTCAGGCAGATTCAAGTATAATTGGATTATTGGTTTAAATTTGATTAATGGAATAAATAGAAAATAAAGATAAATAAACTAAGATAGAAATACTTATGTAAATTAATGGTGGGAATTTCAGATAGGCGTATGGAGATGTTGTGCTCCTCTTGAATCTCTACTTTCTTATTACATTCATCCAATCCTTCTTACTCCTTTCCATGGCAAGCTGTATGTAGGGCGTCACCGTCGTCAATGGCTACTTTTCATCCTCTCGGGAAAATGGTCCTATGCGCTGTCACTGCATGGCTAATCGTCTGGAGGCATCACCCTTGTCGATGGCTAAATCCCATCCTCTCAGTGAAAATGGTCCTATGCTCTGTCACAGCACGGCTAATCATCTGTTGGTTCTCAATCAGGTTGGAATAGAATCCATTGATTCTTTTGCGTCTGTCACTAACGCCCAGCCTTCAGGAGTTTGAAGCTTATCACAGTCATTCAATTCCGGAATCCTACTCGGAATACCACAGACAATGTTAGACTTTCCGGATT
>NC_029774.3:93676519-93685269 GCF_000817695.3 Arachis duranensis | reverse complement strand
CCGAAATCCTACTCGGAATACCACAGACAATGTTAGACTTTCCGGATTGCCATGAATGCTGCCATCTATCTAGCTTATACCACGAAGATTCTGTTGGGGAATCTAAGAGATATGCGCCCGGCCTAGAGTAGAACGGAAGTGGTTGTCAGTCATGCACGTTCATAGGTGAGAATGATGATGAATGTCACGGATCATCACATTCATCAAAGTGTTGTGCAACGTATATCTTGGAATAAGAATAAAAGAGAATTGAATAGAAAGTAATAGTAATTGTATTGAAACTTGAGGTACAGCAGAGCTCCACACCCTTAATCTATGGTGTGCAGAAACTCCACTGTTGAAAATACATAAGTGAAAGGTTCAGGCATGGCCGAATGGCCAGCCCCCTGAATGATCAAAAGACCGAATGATCAAAGACTAGAACAGTCAAAGTTTAAACTATCAAAAGATGTCTAATACAATAGTAACTTATCCTATTTATACTAGACTAGCTACTAGGGTTTACATGAGTAAGTAATTAATGCAGAAATTCACTTCCGGGGCCCACTTGGTGTATGCTTGGGCTGAGCTTGATTTATCCATGAGCTGAGGCTTTTCTTGGAGTTGAACTCCAAGTTATAGCGTATTTTGGGCGTTCAACTCCGGATCATGACGTGTTTCTGGCGTTTAACTCCAGACAGCAGCATGTACTTGGCCTTCAACGCCATGTTACATCGTCAATTTCCGAATAAAGTATGCACTATTATATATTGCTGAAAAGCTCTGGATGTCTACTTTCCAACGCCGTTGAGAGCGCGGCAATTGGAGTTCTGTAGCTACAGAAAATCCATTTCTAGTGAAGGGAGGTCAGATTCCAACAGCATCAGCAGTCCTTTTGTCAGCCTTTTTCAGAGTTTTGCTCAAGTCCCTTCAATTTCAGCCAGAAATTACCTAAAATCACAGAAAAACACACAAACTCATAGTAAAGTCCAGAAATGTGAATTTAACATAAAAACTAATGAAAACATCCCTAAAAGTAGCTTGAACTTACTAAAAACTACCTAAAAACAATCCCAAAAAGCGTATAAATTATCCGCTCATCACTTATCTTTTAGGAAAAGATATTATTTTTTATTTTTGATTTTAAACCTATTAGGATTAGTAATAAATAGAAACTCTGTACATTTAGACAAGGACCAGGTTGTTACCAGAACCCTTATTTTTTCTTCTCTAAACCATGAGCAACTAATCCTTCATTGTTAAGGTTTTGAGCTCTGTCTATTTGTAATGGATTAATTCGTTTGATATTTCTAATTCGTTCATGTTTTGATTTATATTTCAATAATTGTTTTCGCTCTTAATTTAATGAATATTGGGTGGAACGGAAGTATGACCCATGTTCTAATTAAGTTCTTGTAAAACTTGGAAAAGCTCTTTACTTGAACAACAGCTTGAAAACATATTCTCCTAAATTTTAATTAATTAGATTTAATGGGATACGTGACATATAATCCCCTTATTTTTGGGTAATTAGAATTTTTGTGGCATATAAACTGAAAATTGATTTTTACCCTCTAATTGGAATTAACTGACCAAGGAATTGGCAGTTAATGAATTTTAGAGGAGACTAGGAAGGTCTAAGGAATTAGGGCCTAGTCACATATAGTTTGCCATGAAATTATATCTTACATGATTAAATTAGTTAGTAATAAAAATTAATCCGGAAAAATACATAACTCTGAAACCTTAACTATCTTCTCATTATATTATTCCCAACTTATTTATTTGTCTGTGTTTAATGCTCTTTGAATACCAAAACACTCTTTTCTGCTTACCTAACTAATCCTATCAAACGCTATTGTTGCTTGATCCATCAATCCTCGTGGGATCGACCCTTACTCACGTAAGGTATTACTTGGTACGACCCGGTGCACTTGCCAGTTAGTAATGTGGGTTGTAAAATACCACACCAAGTTTTTGGCGCCGTTACCGGGGATTGACTGTGATTAACAACTACCAATTGTTTGATTGCTTAGATTAGGTGTTTTAGTTTTAATTTTTATTTAAATATTGTTTTATTATTTTTCAAAAAAAAATTTAGTAAAATTTTTCTTTACGTTGTTAACCAATTTTTTTCTTCTTTTCCGTCCAGTACCCCTTCCCCCTTTTTTTTCGTTTTCTTTTTCTCTTTTATTTAATATTTTTCTTAATTTCTGAAATTAAGTTTGGTGTTACCTATTTATTATTTTCCTTCTATTTATTTTATTCAATATTTTTATCTCTTTACATAGGTTACCTCACTGGGAATTCTCTACACTCTGACGTAGAGATTCCCATTCTTTCTTGTTTTCTAGTTGTTTATGCACAGGAACAGAGACAAAGAACATCTCTTAGACTTTGATCCTGAACCTGAAAGGACTTTCAGGTGGCGTTTACAACAAGCAAGACTTTACAAGGCTACAGAATCCACTATGGATCCCAATAATAATGCTAATGTCAATATGGCAAATCCGAATGGGGATGATCGACAAAGGAGAGTGCTTGGCTCTTATTCTACCCCTACTGCGGATCTTTATGGAAAAAGCATTGTGGTGCCCGCTATTGCTGCGAACAACTTTGAGTTGAAGCCTCAACTGGTCACCCTGGTGCAACAAAACTGTCAGTATCATGGTCTTCCCCACGAAGACCCAAATCAGTTTATTTTCAGATTTCTGCAAATTTGTGACACCATGAAAACAAATGGAGTAAACCCAGAGGTTTACAAACTCATGCTCTTTCCGTTTGCTCTGAGGGATGGAGCAAAACTATGGCTAGATTCTCAACCAAAGGACAGTTTGGATACTTGGAACAAGGTGGTTACTGAGTTTCTCACAAAAGTTTTCCCACCAAAGAAGCTGACTAAGCTTAGGATGGAGGTTCAAACCTTCAGACAAAAGGATGGTGAGACTCTGTATGAAGCTTGGGAGAGATACAAGCTACTGACTAGGCAATGCCCTCCAAACATGTTCTCCAAATGGACACAAATAGACATATTTTATGAAGGCTTGGGTGAAATGTCCAAAATGTGCTTAGATAATTCTGCAGTAGGTTCATTGCAAAAGAAGAAGACACTGGAGGAGACTATTGAGCTTATTGAATTAGTTGCTAGCAACCAATATTTATACTCCTCTAACAGGAATCCTGTGAACTCTGAGGCTCCTCAGAAGAAGGGTGTCATGGAAGTGGAAACTCTTAATGCTATTCTTGCTTAGAACAAGCTTATGTCTCAGCAAATAAATCTTCTTACTCAACAGATGGGTGGCATGCAAGTCTTAGCTATCAACACCCGAAATTCCCCTCAAGAAGCCTCGTATGATATGACAGGTAATTTTGTGCAGAATGATAACTATGATTATACTCAAGCCTCTTCTAAATAGGTCAATTACATGGGGAGTGCTACTAGAAATCCCAACAATGATCCCTATTCTCAGACATACAATCAAGGTTGGAGAAATCACCCAAATTTTGGATGGAGAGACCAACCTCAGAGACCTCAAAATTTCAACAATAATTCTCAAGGCCGCTTCCAACAGAACAATTACAATAACCGCCAACCTCAGCCTCAGCAGGCCAACTCTAAATCCAAGGAAGATTCGAATTGGGAGATGATGAGGAGTTTTATGCAGGAAACAAGAGCCTCCATCAGAAAGCTGGAAGTGCAAATGGGCCAGCTAAGCAAGCAAATACCTGAAAGGTCTGCAAGTACATTTCCAAGTGATACAGTGGTGAACCCAAGAGAAGACTGCAAGGTGATTCAATTGAGAAGTGGTAAAACAGCTGGCTCTGAGACAAGGGCTAATGAAGAGCTAGTTGAAAAGAAAGCTCCAGAGGAGTAAAAGGAATAAGTGGAGCACGCCCCTACAAAGCGTGCAGACAACCCATTCCCTGACTCTCTAGACACATATCCTACATTGCCAAAGGCTCCTGAATACAAGCCAAAAATGTCATATCCTCAGAGACTTCAGAAGGCTTCTAAGGAAAAATAGTTCTCTAAATTTTTAGATGTGTTCAAGAAGCTACAGATCAACATTCCCTTTGCAGAGGCTCTGGAGCAAATGCCTCTCTATGCTAAATTTATGAAAGAATTGTTGACCCACAAGAGGAACTGGAAGGAACAAGAAACAATGGTGTTAACCAAGGAATGCAGTGCCATTATTTAACACAACCTTCCTGACAAGATGCCAGATCCAGGGAGCTTTGTCATTCCTTGCACCATTGGAGATGTCACCATTCAGAGAGCTTTATGTGACCTTGGAGCCAACATCAATCTCATGCCACTTTCAGTGATGAAAAAGCTTCAAATTGAGGAGGTAAAACCCACTCGTATTTCTCTTCAACTTGCTGACCTTTCTATTAAATTACATGTGGGTGTTGTTGAGGATTTACTTGTTAAAGTAGGACCATTCATCTTTCCTGTTGATTTTGTTATATTAGACATGGAAGAGGAGGTAAAATCCTCTATTATACTTGGTAGACCCTTTTTAGCTACAGGTAGAGCTTTGATTGATGTACAAAACGGTGAATTGACTCTGAGAGTCAATGAAGAACAGGTGGTCCTTAATGTTTTTGAAGCTCTCAAGCACCCTAACGATTCTGAAGGGTGTATGAAAATAGATATTATTGAACCACTTGTTCAAGAGGTACTAAAAGCTGAGGTGCTGGATAACATTCTGGATCCTATCTCTGAATATGAATTAGTTGAAATTGATAATTCACCACCCCAGAAGGCTATGGTCTACACGCCTAAAGCAGAGGAGGAAGTCTCCAAGCTTGAGCTCAAATCCTTACCTCCTTCTCTGAAATATGTGTTCTTGGGTGAGAATGACTCATATCCAGTAATTATTAGCTCTTCCCTGAAGCCTGAAGAGGAAGAGGCGCTTATTCCAGTGCTCAAGAGCCATAAAACAGCTCTTGGGTAGACCATTAGTGACTTAAAGGGGATTAGTCTAACCAAGTGTATGCACAAGATTCTCCTTGAAGATGATGCTAAACCAGTCGTGCAACCATAAAGGAGACTCAATCCAACCATGAAAGAGGTGGTCCAAAAAGAGGTAATGAAACTATGGGAAGCAGGAATTATTTATCCTATTTCTGACAGTCCTTGGGTAAGTCCTGTGCAGGTAGTCCCCAAGAAAGGAGGGATGACAGTGATCAAGAATGAAAAGAATGAGCTTATTCCCACACAAACCATCACAGGATGGAGAATGTGTATAGACTACAGGAGGCTCAACACTGCTACAAGGAAGGATCATTTCCCCTACCTTTTATTGATCAGATGCTTGAGAGGTTAGCTGGTCATGCATTTTATTGTTTTCTAGATGGATATTCTGGATATAATCAAATTGCAGTGGACCCCCAAGATCAAGAGAAGACAGCATTCACATGCCCATTTGGAGTATTTGCCTACAGAAGAATACCTTTTGGACTTTGCAATGCTTCAGCAACTTTTCAGAGGTGTATGCTTTCAATTTTTTCTGATATGGTTGAAAAGTTTATTGAGGTATTTATGGATGACTTTTCTGTTTTTGGTAATTCTTTTGAATCCTTCCTTAATCATTTATCTCTTGTTTTGAAACGGTGTCAAGAATCAAACGTTGTTTTAAACTGGAAAAAATGCCATTTTATGGTTACAGAAGGTATTGTTCTTGGACACCGGATTTCAAGTAAGGAAATTGAGGTTGATAGAGCAAAGGTGGAGGTAATTGAAAAATTACCACCACCTGCTAATGTTAAAGCAGTAAGGAGTTTCTTGGGTCATGCAGGATTTTATAGAAGATTTATAAAGGATTTTTCTAAAATTACTAAACCTCTAAGCAACCTCTTGGTTGCTAATGTTCCTTTTGTCTTTGATTCTGATTGTTTGCATGCTTTTGAAACTCTGAAAGCAAACCTTACCTCTGCTCCCATTATAGCTCCCCCTGACTGAGATCTACCATTTGAATTAATGTGTGATGCTAGTGACTTTGCTATAGGAGCTGTTTTAGGACAGAGGCATGGTAAGCTTATATATGTCATTTACTATGCCAGTCATGTGTTGAATGATGCCCAAAAGAATTACACAACTACAGAAAAGGAATTATTAGCTGTTGTGTATGTTGTTGATAAGTTTAGGTCCTATTTACTTGGTTCTAAGGTTATTATTTATACTAATCACGACCATCTTTCTAGAATTGAGCCTGAAGCAGGAGTACAACCACCCACAGCTGTGAGTGAGACATTTCCAGATGAGCAGTTGTTCCTCATTCAGCAGGCACCATGGTTTGCAGACATTGCAAACTATAAAGCCATGAATTTTATCCCAAAGGAGTACAGTAGGCAACAAGTGAAGAAGCTATTGACTGATGCAAAGTACTACATTTGGGAAGAACCATACCTTTTTAAAAGGTGCTCGGATGGAATAATCCGGAGATGTGTCCCGGATGAGGAAAAGCAGCAGATTCTTTGGCACTGTCATGGGTCTGATTATGGAGGCCACTTTGGTGGTGAAAGGATAACTACAAAAGTCCTTCAGAGCGGGTTTTACTGGCCGAATCTCTTTAAAGACTCAAGAGCAATTGTGAAGCACTGTGGCAGATGTGAAAAAGCTACAAATCCCCCTGCAAACCATGAAATGCCACAGCAGGGGATTCTCGAGGTTAAGTTGTTTGATGTGTGGGGTATTGATTTCATGGAACCTTTCCCACCCTCACATTCAAACAACTATATTCTAGTGGCAGTTGACTATGTGTCTAAGTGGGTGGAAGCCGTAGCTTTGCCCACCAATGATGCCAAAGTGGTAATGAGCTTTCTTCAGAGATATATCTTTAGCCGGTTTGGTGTCCCAAGGACACTCATTAGTGATGGAGGAAGCCATTTCTGCAACAGACAGTTGGACTCTCTTCTGCAGAGATATGGAGTCCGTCATAAAGTGGCAACCCCCTATCACCCTCAAACAAGTGGACAGGTGGAAGTTTCCAACAGGGAACTTAAGAGGATTCTAGAGAAGACCGTCAGTGTTTCAAGAAAGGACTGGTCTAGGAAGCTTGATGATGCTCTCTGGGCATACCAGATAGTATACAAGACTCCAATTGGCATGTCCCCATATCAGTTAGTCTATGACAAAGCCTGTCACTTGCTAGTTGAGCTGGTGCACAAGGCTTATTGGGCAATTAGGTATCTGAATCTTGATTCAGAAGCTGCAGGAATTAAGTGGATGCTTCAGTTGAATGAGCTTGATGAATTCAGATATTCAGCCTATGAGAATGCCAAGCTCTATAAGGAGAGAACCAAGCTGCTGCATGATAAGAAGATTGCCATCAGAGTCTTTGAGCCAGGACAAAGAGTGCTTCTGTATAATTCAAGGCTCAAATTCTTTCCCGGGAAGCTGAAATCCCGGTGGTCAGGACCGTTTGTGGTTACCAGAGCCTTACCATATGGTCATGTGGAAATACAGGAAGAAAATTCTGACAAGAAATTTACCGTGAATGGCCAAAGGTTGAAGCACTATCTTGGAGGCGAGATTGACCGCCAGAGGTCCACTCATCTGCTGAACTAGCAGAACTGACCGTTAAGCTAGTGACGTTAAAGAAGCGCTTGTCGGGAGGCAACCCGATAATTTCGTATCCTTCACTATTTTCGTAGTAGTTTTTCTTAGTTATTTTATTTTTATTGAGTTGTTAGTAATTTTCTGATCGTGCAGCTATGTTCTCCCAGGAACCGAACATCTCAAAAAAAATGCCATGCGACGCGAACGCATCAGCGACGCGTCCGCGTCACAAGGAGATGGGAGAAAATAAAAACGAACAGAGAGTCACGTTGGAGCGTGGCTGGAGGCGTGCCAGTGGCACAAATCGCACGTCATGTGGGAATATTAGCCTCCCACGCGACCGCGTGACCCACGCGGCCGTGTGCACTGATTTTCGACGTAAAAAGGGTGCACAACCAAATATTGTGCTGGAGTGGTGATGGCTTGGTGCTAGACGCATAATCCCTATCACGTGAACGCGTCACCGACGCGTCCGCGTCATTCCCTTCTGAAGCCACTCACGCGATCGCATGCCCCACGCGATCGTGTCACCCCCTAATTTGGCAAATATTTAAATTCGAACAGAGAGTTGTGCAGGCGTGAGGCTACACTCGCGCCTGAAGCATAACATGGGTCACGCGACCGCGTGACCGACGCGACCGCGTCAACTAACTAAAATGCAATCACGCGAACGAGTTTCCCACGCGTTCGCGTCGCTTGCGCCACACTAGTTCGCCGCCCAGTTTTCTTTCTCTCTCTCTCTCTCTCCCCCAATCCTAATTTTCTCTTATTCTTTTATCCTTTTATTTTTCTTTCCTCATAATATTTATCTCTCTCTATTTTCAGTTCTTATTTGCTTGAGGACAAGCAAACCTTTAAGTTTGGTGTTGACGCTTCGCTTAAAGCTTTTCTGTTTATTCCTATTGCACCAAAAGGGAGGCGAATCATCTTCACAATGGAACACAACTTGAAGAATAAAGTGACCGCTAGGATAACTATGGTGGTTGAGTTCCTTTCATTTTTATTCCTCCCCTCTTTTTTTTTCTATGTTGTGTTCTGGCTTTCTGCTATTTTGCTTTGTTTGTTGCATGATCTTTTATTAGTTAGAATTCTAGGACTAGTTTTTTTTAATTTCTTTAATGTTGAAAAGATGTTTCATGTACCACTCACTAAACTTGAATCTAAAAAGAAAAGAAAAAGAAGTGATGTATTGCATGAGAAATTGAGT
>NC_029774.3:93653080-93676447 GCF_000817695.3 Arachis duranensis | reverse complement strand
AGACCAAGTGCGTTTAACAGAGTATGCCAAAGGCTTTGAGCACCACTGTCTGGGAGTAATTAAAAGAAAAATCAGAACTCAAAGAGAGTTCCCCAGTTAAGTGCTTGTGGTGTTTCGGTGTCAAGTAATACTTGAGACAAAACATTTAAAGTCACGGCTAGGCTCAAGGTGAAAAACACCAAAGAAAAATAAATTAAAGTAAATTTTAATGTGTTCAAGGATTAAACTGAAATGTAAAGATCAAAGAATTCATAATATCATCCGGATTCTAATTCTGAATGACAATAACATTCTTGATTCAAAGGAGAGTGAGATGCCAAACCTATTCAGGATTACAGTTAAGGAGAGTGAGATGCCAAACCTATTCAAGATTACAGTTATAAACCCCATTATAAAAAGAGACATGAGCTTAATCGAACTCTCATTCTCATGCAAATTCACATCATAAGCTTATATTAGTTTTGGTTGCTTGAGGACAAGCAACAGTTTAAGTTTGGTGTTGTGATGCTTGAGCATCTTGTCTATCTTTTCCTAGTGAATTTGCATCAAATTTGTTGAGTTTAATTAAGAATTAATTATATTTTAGCCACTATGGATGCTATTTTGAGTTTTGTGCAATTTTATTTATTTTAGGTAGCATTTGGAGGGATTTGATGAAGTTTCTGCAGAGAAAAAGAAGAAACCAAAGAGATGACCAGCGAAGACCGACGCAGACGCATGGCTCACGCGACCGCACGGAATGGAGAAATCGCAATGACGCGATCGCGTGCCTGACGCAAACGCGTGAGGAATTGCAATGACGCGATCGCGTGCCTGACGCAAACGCGTGGACTAGAATCTGCACAATGACGCGAGCGCGTGGACGACGCGGATGCGTCACATGCGCGATCTGCAATAATTCAAAAAATGATGGTTACAAATTTTGGGCTGTTTTGACCCACTTTCCAGCCCAGAAAACACATATTAGAAGCTGCAGAATGGACAAATCAAGTGGTCCCCAACCATCAACTGAAGATCTGTTAAATAATTCAAATTTAAATTCAAATCTTATCTTTTAGGAAAAGATATTATAATTTTTAATTTTAAACCTATTAGGATTAGTAATAAATAGAAACTCTGTACATTTAGACAAGGACCAGGTTGTTACCAGAACCCTTATTTTTTCTTCTCTGAACCATGAGCAACTAATCCTTCATTGTTAAGGTTAGGAGCTCTGTCTATTTGTAATGGATTAATTCGTTTGATCTTTCTAATTCGTTCATATTTTGATTTATATTTCAATAATTGTTTTCGCTCTTAATTTAATGAATATTGGGTGGAACAGAAGTATGACCCATGTTCTAATTGAGTTCTTGTAAAACTTGGAAAAGCTCTTTACTTGAACAACAGCTTGAAAACATATTCTCCTAAATTTTAATTAATTGGATTTAATGGGATACGTGGCATATAATCCCCTTATTTTTGGGTAATTAGAATTTTTGTGGCATATAAACTGAAAATTGATTTTTACCCTCTAATTGGAATTAACTGACCAAGGAATTGGCAGTTAATGAATTTTAGAGGAGACTAGGAAAGTCTAAGGAATTAGGGCCTAGTCACATATAGTTTGCCATGAAATTATATCTTGCATGATTAAATTAGTTAGTAATAAAAGTTAATATCCGGAAAAATAGATAACTCTGAAACCTTAACTATCTTCTCATTATATTATTCCCAACTTATTTATTTGTCTGTGTTTAATGCTCTTTGAATACCAAAACACTCTTTTCTACTTACCTAACTAATCCTATCAAACGCTATTGTTGCTTGATCCATCAATCCTCGTGGGATCGACCCTTACTCACGTAAGGTATTACTTGGTACGACCCGGTGCACTTGCCGGTTATTAGTGTGGGTTGTAAAATACCACACCAATACTCAGGCTACAATCAGATTGTAGTAGACCCTAAAGACCAAGAGAAGACTTCCGTTACTTGTCCTTATGGTGTCTTTGCTTATAGGAGAATGCCCTTTGGATTGTGCAATGCACCTGCAACATTCCAAAGGTGCATGCTCTCCATATTCTCTGACATGATTGAAAGGTTTATTAAAGTGTTTTATGGATGGCTTTTCTGTATTTGGTGATTCATTTTCTAAGTGCTTGCACCACCTGGCTTTGGTGCTGAGGAGATGTCAAGAAACCAACCTCATTTTAAACTGGGCAAAGTGCCATTTTATGGTCACTAAAGGGGTGGTTCTTGGTCACAAGATCCCCAAAAAAGGCATAGAGGTGGACAAAGCTAAGGTGGAAGTGATTGAGAAATTACCCAAACACCTTGCAATGTCAAAGCAATTAGAAGTTTCTTGGGGCATGCTGGGTTTTATAGAAGGTTTATTCGAGATTTTTCAAAGATTGCCAAACCTCTAAGTAACTTGCTTGTCTCTAATGTACCTTTTATCTTTGATAGAGAATGCATGCAAGCCTTTGATGAGCTGAAAAATAGACTTTTCTCTGCACCTATTATAGTACCACCTAGCTGGGATTTATCTTTTGAATTGATGTGTGATGCATCAGATTTTGCTGTTGGTGCTGTTTTAGGACAGAGGAGAGATAAGCTAGTGCATGTCATATACTATGCTAGCAAAGTTCTTAATGAAAATCACAGGAACTACACCACTACAGAGAAGGAACTCCTTGCTATATTCTTTGCATTTGATAAGTTTAGATCATATCTCATTGATTCTAAAGTCATTGTGTTCACTGACCATGTGATGAGCAGATAATTTATACGCTTTTTGGCATTATTTTTAGTATATTTTCAGTATGTTTTAGTTAGTTTTTATTATGTTTTTATTAGTTTTTAATTAAAAATTACATTTCTGGACTTTACTATGAGTTTGTGTATTTTTTTGTGATTTCAGGTATTTTCTGGCTGAAATTGAGGGACCTGAGCAAAAATCTGATTCAGAGGCTGAAAAAGGACTGCAGATGCTGTTGGATTCTGACCTCCCTGCACTCAGAGTGGATTTTCTGGAGTTACAGAAACCCAATTGGCGCGCTCTCAATTGCGTTAAAAAGTAGACATCATGGGCTTTCCCACAATATATAATAGTTCATACTTTGCTCAAGAATTGACGGCCCAAACCAGCGTTTCAAATCAGCTTCAGAATTCCCGGCGTTTAACGCCGGAACTGGCACAAAAGTTGGAGTCAAACACCCAAACTGGCACAAAAGCTGGCGTTTAACTCCAGGAAAAGTCTCTACACATGAAAGCTTCAATGCTCAGCCCAAGCACATACCAAGTGGACCCCGGAAGTGGATTTTTACGTCATTTGCTCATTCTTGCAAACCCTAGGTTACTAGTTCACTATAAATAGGACTTTTTGCTATTGTATCTGCACCTCATGACACAATACACATTTCATATTGTATCTTCTACGGCATGAGTCTCTAAACCCCATGATTGGGGGTGAGGAGCTCTGCTGTGCCTTGATGGATTAATGCAATTACTACTGTTTTTCATTCAATCATGCTTGCTTCTATTCTAAGATATCACTTGTTCCTAAACTTGATGAATGTGATGATCCGATTCTAAGTAGGATTCAAGGAGTGAATGACTGTGACGAGATTCAAACTCGCGATTGTGGGGCGTTAGTGACAGATACAAAAGAATCACTGGATTCTATTCCGACATGATCGAGAACTGATAGATGAATAGCCGTGCTGTGACAGAGCGTGTTGAACATTTTCACTGAGAGGATGGGAGGTAGCCATTGACAACGGTAAAACCCAACATACAACTTGCCATGGAAGGAGCATTGTGTGCATGAAGAAGAAGACAGTAGGAAAGTAGAGATTCAGAAGATATAGCATCTCCAAAACCTCAACCTGTTCTCCATTACTGCAAAACAAGTATTTATTTCATGTTCTTTTACTTCTTAAATCTGAGAATTATTGATATCCTGACTAAGAGTTACAAGATAACCATAGCTTGCTTCAAGCCGACAATCTCTGTGCGATCGACCCTTACTCACGTAAGGTATTACTTGGACGACCCAGTGCACTTGTTGGTTAGTTGTGCGAAATTGCAAAAGTGTGATTGTGATTTCGTGCACCACCATGCAGCTCTTAAATATTTACTAACCAAGCAAGAATCTAAGCCTAGACTAATAAGATGGATCTTACTACTTCAAGAGTTTAACATTGAAATTAAGGATAGAAGCGGAGCAGAGAACAAAGTGGCTAACCACCTATCTAGAATCCCAATTGAGGAAGATAAAGCACACAACCTTGCAGTGAATGAGAGCTTTCCAGACAAACAGTTGATGATGATCCAAGAAGCTCCCTGGTTTGTTGATATAGCCAATTTCAAGGGTATTGGGGAGTTACCTTCCAATATCAACATGCATATGAGAAGAAAGCTCATCAATGATGCCAAGCACTATTTCTGGGATGAGCCCTATCTGTTCAAACGGTGTGATGATGGGATTTTAAGAAGGTGTATAAGTGTATTTCTCATGAGGAAGAACAAGAGGTCCTTTGGCATTGCCATGAATCCACATATGGAGGACACTTTAGTGGAAAAAGGATTGCAGCAAAGGTGCTACAGTGTGGGTTCTTTTGGCCAACAATATTCAAAGATGCAAAAGAGTTTGTGACAAAGTGCAATGAATGTCAAAGAGCTGGCAACCTACCCAAGAAAAATGAGATGCCACAAAGATTCATCATGGAGTTGGAATTGTTTGATGTTTGGGGGATTGATTTCATGGGACCATTCCCGCCGTTGAGAGCACGCCATTTGGAGTTCTGTAGCTCCAGAAAATCCGTTTCGAGTGCAGGGATGTCAGATTCCAACAGCATCAGCAGTCCTTTGTCAGCCTTCTTATCAGAGTTTTGCTCAGGTCCCTCAATTTCAGCCAGAAAATACTTAAAATCACAGAAAAACTCAAAAACTCATAGTAAAGTCCAGAAATGTGAAATTAGCATAAAAACTAATGAAAACATTCCTAAAAGTAACTAGATTATGCTAAAAACTACCTAAAAATAATGCCAAAAGCGTATAAACTATCCGCTCATCATGCAACATGCATGTTACACCAATTGAGGTTGACTAATTGGGCTGAGAAAGTAGCCAAAGAGCTAAGTTTGGTGTAGCCACTAACCCACTTAATTTGAGCTTACATCAAAACAATTGAATTAATCCTGGAAGTAAGCCCAAAAATTAAGTTTGGTGTGGCCACCACCATAGGAAATTCACACAGAAAGCCCATTTTGGTTTAAGTTTGAAAACAATTAGTAAATTGGTGGGTGCATAAATATCTACTTTACTGTGTACGTGTGAATTGGAAGTAAAAGGGTGTGGAAAAATTAAAATTATTCCAATCATAATGTACATAATAAAGTCTAATCACGAAACCCAATTTACCATATGTAGTGACTTTAAGTTTGGTGTCCAAGAGACACCCATTGATTGTCTTTTAATTGGGAAAGTATGAAGTATTTTTTTACTGATGGGGTTTTTCGGATTAAATTTTCAGGAAAAGGTGGAGCCCACATGATTGATAGCTCATTAAGTCAAGGAGTCAAAGTGTACTAACACTTTGGAATTCAAACATCTGAAGAAAGCTAAAGGGACAGGGGTTGGCACCTCTTCCCACGCTGGGCGCCACTCCCAAGTGGGAAAACATTCAATTCTTTCACTATTTCCACCTTTCAAATCCCTCTTCCCACCCCTATAAATCCCATTCCACCTTCCATACCTTTCCCCACTACAAGCTAATCCATCATAACCGAACCAACCCCTTGTCATTCTTGCTTCCTTTCTTTCTTTATCTTCTCATTCTCATTATCTTGATTGGGACAATCAAGTCGTAAGTTTGGTGTTGTAGCAAATCTTTGATTTGCTCTCTTTCTTTGCTTCTTTCTTTAACCCTTCATCAACCTTTCAAACCCTCTTTTCTCACCTCAATGGCACCACCAAGAGCCTCCTCATCAAAGAAAAGAAAGACCAAGGAAACTGGCTCCGGATCATCAAGCTTCAACGAGTACAAGTTCCTCTCATCATTCAACCAAAACCAATTCTATGGGTGGGTGAGTGAGAGGCAAATCATTCCGGAGGTAGGCTTCCAACTTGGAAGGAATGAATAGAGATCAACAGAGAGATCAACAACAGAGGATGAGTACTCTTGTGCAACCCACCAAAGAAGGTGGTGGAAAGCTTAGTTAGGGAATTTTATGCCAATGCTATGCCACAGCCTGGGCAACCCAATGGCTATCTAAGCTATATGAGGAGGAAGACTATTGACTACAGCCCCTCCAACATAGATAGAATGCTAATGGTGAAGCACACAAATTTCACCCAGAGCCATGAAGAGGGGGTGAAGCAATAAGACCCTAGATTTGTAGAAATTTTGAATGAAATCTATGTACTTAATGTGCAATGGATCAATGACAAGGATGGAAGGCCCAATCAACTAAGGAGAAGAGACTTGAGCCCCCAAGCTAAAGGGTGGCTGGATTTTATGAGAAGATCCCTCAACCCCACCTCCAACATCTCGGAGGTCACTTTGGAAAGAGCTGTGCTCATATACAGCATCATGAGAGGGGAGAATCTCAACGTTAAGGAGATGATTACCAACAATATCAATAGGGTGATGGAAAGTACCAAAGATAGCACCAAACTTGCATTTCCTAGCATTATTCAAAGGCTATGTGATGAGGCTGGGGTGGAGAAAATAATTGATGAATTTTTAGTGGATAAAGAAAAGCCTATAACTGCCAAGAAGATGGCTAAAGTAGTGGCAATCAACCCACTGCAAAGAGCAAGGGAGCATAGAGCTCATGTTCAAGAGCCACAAGCACCACCACAACATGAAGAGGCCTTTGTCCAAACGGCATATCTTCCACTTCCACCACCAATGCAACAATTTCTTGAAGGTTTCAATTGAGAGCAAATACAAGGAGATATTCATCAGATGCAAGGAGACATACACCATTTAAGAGATGATGTGAGCCAACTAAGAGAGCAGCAAAAGCAATGGGACCAAATGCAAGAAAGCATTCAGCAACTCCAAGGAAGCATGGAGTATATGAAGGAGCAACAAGGCCAATTCCACTAGGGTGAGATGCAAGGCAGCCTCAACAAAATCATGGAGCAAAACCAATGGAAGCAGAGGAACCTTTTAGAATTTAGGAATATTTATGAGGCTAGGACTACTTCAAGGAGGCAGTATGATATACACAAGCGAAGCTGAATCACTTGTGCAATGTTGTGGCCGCCTTGAACCCTGGATATCCAACATTCATGCAAGGTATGGAGGAGTTGAGTGCAAGGTAAGAAGAAATATTGGCCAAACACAAGGAAGATGAGAGGACTTACATGAGGAGGTTGGGCTTTTGGAAGCCAAAAGACACCTCTGCACAGGAAAGGGCATCCAAAAAGAAGGATGGTGATGGTCCTCCTCAAAGAAGAAAGATAAAGGAAAAGGGCCAATGAATTGAAGCTGCTCAAAGGTTGTTGAGTCCATGGTTGCATTTGATCTTTTAAAATTTTCTTCTTAATAGTTTGCATTGTTATCTAGTTATTGTTTAGTTTTCTTATGTCTTAGAAATTTCTTTATGAGTCCTTTATGTTTGAGAAAGAAAATGTTGTTTAAGTTTCATAACCATCAATAAAAGTAGTTTGTTTTCATAAGAATCAATAGTGAGTTTGTGCAAAAACAAGAGTAAAGAGGCTAAGACCAAGTGAGATATTCAAGACTAAGAGATGAGGAACCAAGTATAGAACCTTGAATGAATTTGGAAGAAAATACGTCATAATAAATAATTGGACTTAGAGGATATAACAAGTAGAAGCTCAGGATAACCCTTGAATATCCATAGAACCAAAAAGTAGTAAGCAAAAGACCCAAGGCTCTGAGCATCAACTACTAGGACAAAAAGAAAGAAACAAATAGCTCAAAGAGCCAAGATCCTAGTAGATGCTTGTGGTGGAGATGTTTCAAGAAGAGAGACCTAGGCAAGTACATTCTTAAGGGTGTTTCAACACCTAGTACCCTAAAATCAACTGGTTTGGGAGTGTTAATTGATGGGTGGAAATCAGATTCCACACCTAAACTCACCGGCAAGTGTACCGAGTCGCATCAAGTAGTAATAACTCACTTAGAGTGAGGTCGATCCCACAGGGATTGATGGATCAAGCAACTTTAGTAGGTGATTAGTTTAGTCAAGCTACATTGGTGAGTGATAATTGATGCAGCAGAAAGTAAATGACAAGAAAATTTAAAGTGCAGAAAGTAAATTAGACAGAAACTTAAAGAGCAAAAAATGTAAATTGCAGAAACTTAAATGACAAGAAATGTAAATTGCAGTGAATTTAAAGAGGAGTGGGTGCTGGAAATTAAAGAAAGTAATTGATCAAGTAACTGAAAATTTAAATTGCAGGAAGAATAAAGGAAATTGGATGCTGAGAATTAAAACAGAATTGAAAATGTGAAGTGCAGTGAATTAAAGAACTCTCAGATGAGAAAATTCAGCAACAGATCAATTTAATACCAAAACAGAAGTGTAGAATTGCAGAAGAACCAAAATGGAATGAAAGCTTAAATCTTAATTGTTTTCTTAGCAAAACAGAAAAGAAGAAATTGCAGAAGAGTGGAAATAAAACAGAAAGCAAAACTTAGATTTTATCTTCAATTCTTCAAATTCAAAAAGAAAAACTAAAAGAGAGAGCTCTCTACTCCTACTGCTCCCTAGTGAAGCCAACCTCCTTTTCAAAATGAAACAGATGCCTTTTTATAGGCTTTTTACAAAATGAAAAATGAAAATGAAATTAAAAACAAATTACAAACTGAAATTCCTAATCTAACTATTTCTTGTGCCTTTGGGTTATATTGATGGGTTTTACTTGCTTTGAATTTGAAGAAAAGTGGATCCAGATGGTCTTGGTTCAATTGGTTTAGTGTGTGGAAACCTTCTAGAAAAGTGCTCGGTTAACTAAGGCAGCGCAGCACTCAATTTTAGCTCATCCCCGGCTTCCTTGTGTGCAATTTCCTTGCAAGTATAGCGCTCAGTGAACAATTATAACGCAGTGCCCTTTTTGCTTTCCTTATGCCTCTATTTTGAGCCTTAGTGAGGCCATTTTGGGAGCTCCCTTGTTCACTCTAATAGCGCTCGGTTATTAAAGCCAACGCAGCGCCCTTTAGTTGTTTGCCTTGGTGTAGCGCGCTTTTCTTTTCTTCATGGGTTCGAACCTTGCTGAAGCCACTTTGTGAGTGTCATGCCTTGTTTTTGTTTTGCTGAGAGCCCGATAAAGCTAACTTAGTTAACTTAGCGCTCCTCAGCATTGAGCGCTGATGCCTTGTGAATTTAGCATCCTTGTAGCGCTCGATTTGAAAACTTAGCGTAGCCCTTCATTGCTTTATATTGCATGCTTTTATTGAAAGTGCTAATGCATTAATCGTAGAAACTAATGCAAGCATGTAAGGCACTATCAATTGCCAATTGGCATAATTAATTAAAGCTTCATGCATGCTTTCATTACATTTTAATTAATAAAGCCAATTGCATTAGAAATGTATGGTTTTAATAATGCTAATGCAAGTAACGTTAAAGCATTCATTCATTTAATTCATTGGCTTTAATAATCTTCGTGCATGCATTCATTTCGGCCAATTAATAATCAAATGCATGCATATGTTTACTTTATGCATTAACGTAACTTGATTTGCCAAATGGGCATTAGTAATGAAACTTTCATGCATGCATGCTTTAATAATCAATGAGGCATCATTAAATGCCACGGCTCCATGGTCATGGGTCACGTTTTTAAAAGCGTGGCCTAAGGTTTCAAAATGTGCTTCAATTTTAAAATGTGCCACAAAATTCCTCTTTTCTTCTTTTTAGCTTATTTTGTGCTTTTTTGTTTCTTTTTTTTCTTATTTCCTACAAAATTATGAAATCAAAAGATCAAAGAAATATACCAATTAAGTACAAAAGCATTCAATATTTAAGCACAAATAATCAATTTCTTGTATGAAAAAGCATAGAAAAACATGACATGATGACATGTCATCACTAATTGAAAGCCTAATTTAAAGGGTTGTCTTGAGACAAAACACCTAAAGTCGTGGTCAATCAAATAGAAATAAAAGAAAAGTGAAAAGAAAAGAACAATCAAAAGAAAAATAACAATTCTTGCTACTTCAAGGTGACAATCAATAGAAAGGGCTCCTAAGGCAAGCACTTAAAAGAATCCTCAAGAGTCTAGGAATTCAATATGATATGAAAACAATAAAGTTCATACATGAGTTAATACTTAGCCTCTATCCTTGGTTATAAATGCATTTCTTTAAGGTCAAGTCTCAATCCATTAAAGAATAACTCACATTGATTTTCTTGGGGACAAGCAAAATTTAAGTTTGGTGTTGTGATGACATGCATCATCTACCTCTTTCTCTTATCTAAAAAGACCATAAAAAGAGCATAATCTAATTCAATCAATGCAATTTCATGAAGTAATTGGTGAATAATATGGTACATTGCTATGAAATGGGTTTGTGTTGAATTTCAGGTGAAAAGAGCAACAAAGGAAAGAGGAATCAAGAAAAAGAAGTTGGGCGTGTGAAGCTAGGCGTGCCACTTGGTACAAACGCCACCAAATAGTATGGGTGTGGCACGCCAGCAATGGGGCGTGGCACGCCAGTTGACAATTCCAGAAGGCAAAGTGAAAGAACTATAAGGGGGTGTGGCACTTGATATCGAAGGCGCGGCACGCCAGCATCCTTTTCCAGAGAAGAAGTCCATGGAGCTCACTATCGGCGTGGCACGCCAGGGAGAGGAAGTACAAAGGGCGTGGCACGCCAAGGCCAGGCATGGCACGCTAGTTATAAACTCCAGCGAAAGGACAAAAAGGGCTTTAACATGGGTGTGGCACGCTAGGACCAGGCGTGACACGCCAACAATACTTTCCAGAGATCAAGTTTGAAGACCACAAAGGGGCCGTGGCACACTAGTTCATTGGTCCAGAAGGGGGACTTGAAAGTTCAGCATTGGGCGTGCCACTTGATATCGAAGGCATGGTACGCCAGCCTTACTCATGACTTGGGCGTGCCACTTGGGTCCCAAGCCTTGCTCATGACTTGGGCGTGCCACTTGATATCGAAGGCGTCGCACGCTAGCTCTAGCACCCAAGGGAGAAGAAGACTAAGCGTGCCACTTGAGACTTAAGGCGTGGCACGCCAGGGCAATA
This sequence comes from Arachis duranensis, assembly GCF_000817695.3. Lineage (NCBI taxonomy): Eukaryota > Viridiplantae > Streptophyta > Magnoliopsida > Fabales > Fabaceae > Arachis > Arachis duranensis. The sequence continues at coordinate 93,665,219 of NC_029774.3, read as the reverse complement.
TAACTATGGGCGTGCCACTTGAATGCTGGGCATGGCACGCCTATCACTTCTCATTCATGCACTATCAAAGGGCGTGGCACGCCAATGTTGTTTTCCAGAAAGGAAGATTGAAGCATTATCAAAGGCGTGGCACGCCACCTATTGGGCGTGGCATGCCAGTATTATTTTCCAGGGAGGATGGATGGAGTGTATACTATGGGCGTGGCACGCCAAACCTAGACGTGCAACGCTGGTTCAAGGTTCCAAAGAACAAGAGCAAAAGGGAAGAGCCTGGGCGTGCCACTTGAGCTCAAAGGCGTGGCACGCCAGGCTAACTATACAAAGAAAAAAAATTCTGGGCGTGCCACTTGGGTTTGAAGGCGTGGCACGCTAGGGTGGTTGATGGAGAAGGCATGCCACTTGCAAGCCAGGCGTGGCATGCCACTCAAGCGCCAGCCACACGCCAAGCATATGGGCCACATTTTATGAGTTTTTCCTTTTTCTTCCAGCTGTAATTTTCTTTTCTCTTTTGTATTTTCTTAATTCTAGTGATAGGAGTAGTATAAATAATCCCTAGAAGTACTAAAAATAGGGTTGGATTGGCAAGTTAGTTTTAGTTTTACTTTTACACTTCACTTCATCTCTTCCATCTCTTGTACTTTTCTCTAAGCTATGAGTAGCTAAACTCCCTCTCATTGGGAGAGGGAGCTCTATTGTACTTGATCGATTAATGATAGTGAATTTTTTATTCTCTTCATCTTCTTTTTTATTTGCTAGAAGGAACTTCGTTCTTCATGCTAGTGTTCAATCATCTTCGAAAAGTGGTTGAATGCAAAATGGGTTTCATGGGAACCTTGGAAAATGAAACATAAAACCATGCTTGAAATCTCTTCTCACACTTGAGTAGATCTGGATTTTGGGATTGGATATGGTGACATATAATCCGCCCACTATTTGGATTTATGAGGATGTGCGGTATAATCAGGGACCAAGCATATCTCTCTTTATGAGCAATTAGACCAAGAAATTGGCTGATTATCAAGATTTGAGAGATTGAATCACCAAGGAATTGGGGTTCAATAATTGCCAAGAGGTCAATGAGTTGCATAATTGAAGATGAGATGAGCTGAATTCAATTCAAAGAGAGCAACATCTCTTAATCCCAATGAATTTTCCCTATTCTTATCTTTCCTATTCTTTATAGCTTTGCTTTAATTTCTACTATTACCCATATTTCATTTAGAATTCAGTCATTTATGATTCAGTTCTTTACATTTCTGCTATTTACTTTTCTGCACTTTATTGCCTTTCTTTACTTTCAAGTCATTTACATTTTTGCTATTTAATTTTCAGCACTCATATTCTCTACATTGATTAGCTTAACTAAATTCACTCATTAACTAAAATTGCTCAATCAATCAATCTCTGTGGATTCAACCCCACTCCACTGTGGGTTATTACTTGACAATATTTTGGTGTGTTTGCCAAAGAACAGATTCATTTTATATGGGGAGTAAATTCCGGTCATCAGTAATCTACTGCCTCTGCCACAAGGATGTAGGTTTTGAGTATGAGGGCGAAAATGATCCCATAAAATCTATCCCCCATACGTCAAACAACTCAATCTCTAAAATTCTTTGTTGAGGCATTCTGTGACCATGAGGAAGGTTGCCAGCCCTCTGGCAACTATCACAGTTACGAATGAACTCTCTAGAATCTTTAAAGAGAGTAGGCAAGTAAAAGCCACTTTGGAGTACCTTAGTGGCTGTCCACTCACCTCCAAATTGTCCTCCATAGTCAGAGCTATGGCAATGCCATAGAATTCTCCGTGCCTCTACTTCAGACACGCAGCGTCGGATTATTCCATCCGAGCATCTCTTAAAGAGATATGGCTCATCCCATTGGTAATATTTTGCATCATGCACGAGTTTCCGGGCTTGCTGCCTAGAAAACTCTTTGGGAATGAACCGTATAGCCTTGTAGTTTGCAATGTCTACAAACTAAGGTACTATTCGGATGGCATAGAGTTGCTCATCTAGAAAGGATTTGGATATGTCAGTGGAGGAAGAATAAGTCCCTGCTACTGGCTCAATCCGGGACAAGTGATCAGCTACCTGATTTTCTGCCCCCTTTCTGTCTCTAATTTATATATCAAACTCTTGCAAGAGTAATATCCATCTTATAAGTCTGGGTTTAGAATCCTGCTTAGTGAGTAGATATTTTTAGAGCAGCATGGTTAGTATAAATAATGACCTTAGATCCTACTAGTTAGGATCTAAACTTGTCAATGGCATAAACCACTGCAAGTAGCTCCTTTTCTGTAGTAGTGTAATTTTTCTGCGCATCATTTAATACACGACTAGCATAGTAAATGACATGTAGAAGCTTGTCATGTCTCTGACCTAGGACTGCGCCAATTGCATGATCACTTTAATCACACATAAGCTCGAATGGCAAATCCCAGTTGGGTGCAGAGATAATCGGAGCGTTGACAAGATTGGCCTTCAGAGTTTTAAAGGCATGCAGGCATTCTTGGTCAAAGACGAATAGAACATTAGTGGCTAAGAGATTGCACAGGAGTTTGGCGATTTTAGAAAAATCTTTTATAAACCGCCTGTAGAAGCCTGCATGTCCTAGGAAGCTTCTGATAGCCTTAACACTAGTAGGTGGAGGTAAGCGTTCGATCACTTCTACCTTAGCTTGATCCACTTATATTCCTTTGCTTGAGATTCGAAGCCCAAGAACAATGTCTTCCGTTACCATGAAGTGCCATTTCTCCTAGTTTAAAACTAGGTTTGTTTCTTGGCATATTTTTAGGACCAGGGTCAGATGATCAAGACAGGAGTCAAATTAGTCTCCATAGACAGAGAAGTCATCCATGAATACTTCAAGGAACTTCTCTACCATGTCAGAGAAGATGGATAACATGCATCTCTGAAATGTGGCAGGTGCATTGCACAGGCCAAATGGCATTCGTCTATAGTCGAATACGCCTGAAGGACATGTGAATGCCGTCTTTTCTTGATCTTGTAGATCTACTGCTATTTGAATGTATCCAGAATATCCATCCAGGAAACAATAAAAAGCGTGACCTGCTAGTCTTTCTAACATTTGGTCAATGAAGGGTAAGGGAAAGTGATCTTTCCCGGTGGCGTCATTGAGTTTTCTGTAATCAATGCACATACGCCACCCTATAACTGTCCTTTTCGGGATCAGTTCATTTTTTTCATTATGAACCATTGTTATTCCTCCCTTCTTAGGAACAACCTGGACAGGACTCACCTATTGGCTGTCAAAAATGGGATAAATAATCCCAGCCTTATAGAGTTTAGTGACCTCCTTCTGCACTACTTCCTTCATGGCTGGATTAAATCGCCTCTGTGATTGTACCACTAGTTTGGCATTATCCGCCAGCAGGATTTTATGCATGCATCGGGCAGGACTAATGCCCTTGAGGTCACTGATAGTCCACCCAACGGCGGTCCTATGTGTTTTAAGCACTTTGATTAGTGCTTTTCTTTCTGTGGCTCTAGTGTAAAGCTTATGATCACATGATAGGTGTCTCCCTCTCCCAGAAATGCATATTTCAATGAAGGGGGTAATAGCTTAAGCTCAAGGTTAGGAGGCTTCTCCTTTTTTCTCATAGGTTTCCAGAAGTTCCTCTGAGTTAGGCAGAGTATCATCAAGGATATCATCAAGCCTGTCCTTGGAGCTTTCGGCCATATTGACTTCTTCAACCAGGAAATCAATTATGTAAATACTTAGGCATTCCTCAGGAATGTCTGGATGCTGCATAGCCTTCACAGCATTCAGTACGAACTTTTTCTCTTCACAGCATTCAGTACGAACTTTTTCTCATTGACTCTTAGGGTTACTTCCCCTTTTTCAACATCGATGAGGGTTCGTCCTATGACTAGAAAAGGTCTTCCTAGGATGAGAGATGCACTCTTATGTTCCTCTATGTCCAATACCACAAAGTCAGTGGGAAAGGCAAAAGGTCCAACCTTGACAATCATGTCCTCTATTACTCCTGATGGTATCTTAATAGACCCATCAGCAAGTTGAAGGCACATGCAAGTTGGTTTAACTTCCTCGGTCAAGCAGAGCTTCTTTATTAAAGAAGCAAGTATTAGGTTGATGCTTGCTCCAAGGTCACATAGAGCTGTCCTTGTACAAGCATCATCTAGAGTGCATGGTATCATAAAGCTCCTAGGGTCTTTAAACTTCTCTGGTAAGCTGTTCTGAATGATTGCACTACATTCCTCAGTGAGAAGGACTGTTTGTGTCTCTCTTCGATCCTTCTTATGACTTAGAATGTCCTTCATGAACTTTGCATAAGAAGGTATCTGTCAAGAGCTTCTGCAAAAGGGATCTTTATCTCTAGTGTTCTGAGATACTCTGCAAAGTGGGCAAACTGTTTATCCCTTTCCTCTTGACAGAGTTTCTGACGATATGGCATCTTAGTCTTGTATTCATCAACTTTGGTTGATGAAGGCCGAGTGCCATGTGAGTTGGAAGGGGGGTTATTAGCTAGCTTAGGAGGGTTGTTATCAATGAATGACTAACCTTCCTTGCATGGGCGTTCAACACCCATGCTGCTATCCCCTTGGGCGTTTGGATGCCCAATCTTTCCCTTTTCTTTGCGTTCAACGCCAGTAGAGTTACCTTCCTGGGAGTTTGAATGCCCAGTCTCTGCCTGTTTCTGGTGTTCAATGCCAGGAACAATACCTTTCTGGTTGTCCTCCATGGGCTTTTCGTTTTTATTATACTGAGGATGGTTTTTTTAAGTTTTTCCACTCCTCAGTTGGATAGCCTGGCACTCATCTGTTATCTGCTTAGATAACTATTGTCTTGTTTGACTCAATTGGGCTTCTACATTTCTGTTAGAAGCCTGAGTTTCTCTCAGAACCTCTTGCAGTTTCAGCATTTGTTAGGCAAGGGCATGCAGTTGCTGAGTCAATGGTCCATCCTGCTCTGGAGAGTTAGGTTCAGCAACTACTGCCTTAACCTCTTCTTTTATAGAGATCTCAGGCGATGAGTACAGATGATGATTAGTGGCAACTGTCTCAATAAGCTCTTGAGCCTCTCATATGGTCTTTCTCATGTGTATAAAACCACCAGCAGAGTGGTGCAAAGAAATTTTGTCCATGTCTAAAATCCCATAGTAGAAGATGTCCAATTGTACCCATTCTGGAAATATTTAAGTGGGACATTTTCTTAGCATCCTCTTAGGTCTCTCCCAGACATCATAAAGAGATTTACCTTCTCCTTGTTTGAAGCCTTAGATGTCCAGTCTCAGCTGGGTCACCTTTCTTGGAGGGAAAAACTGGTTTAAAAACTTGTCCAATAACTGTTTTCAAGTTTTTAACCTATCTTTAGGCTAGTTATCCAACCACCTTTTTGCTTCATCCTTTAAAGCAAAAGGGAAGAGTAATAACCTGTAGACCCCTTGGTCTACTCCCTCACTGTGTACTATGTTAGCAATTCTTAAGAAATCTGCCAGGAATTCTATAGGTTTTTTCTGAGGAAACACAGAATACTGGCAGTTTTGCTGCAACAGAATAATACGTTGAGGGTTTAATTCACAGCTACTAGCTCTGATTTGTGGTATGCTGATACTTCTGCCATAGAAGTCAGCATTGGGACTTGTGTAAGATCCCAGAGTTCTCTTGAACTCTTCATTCCTTCTTGGGTTCATGATTGAGAAAGGTAGAAGATGAAGAAGGGAGAAGATAGAAGGAGTAGGAGAAGAAAGAGAAGTAGAAGAATCGAATAAGAATTAAAATATTTTTTGTTTTTATTTTATTTATTTAATTAAACCAAAATTACAATTAATTAATGAAAAGAAATTTAAAATTTTAATTTATAAAATTCAAAAATTGAAGAGAGAGAAGAAGAAAAGAATTTTCAAAAATTAGGAGGAGAAGAGAGTTAGTAAGGTAGTTTTGAAAAAGATGAGAGAGAAGATAAGCAATTAATTAAAAAGATTTTGAATTTTAAAATAAGATAGAAGATAAGATAACACAAGATTTAAAAACTAAAATTTAAAATTAGAAAAAGATAAGATAAGAAATTAAAAAAAATTGAAAAATATTTTAAAATTATAAGATTTTAAAATTTGATTTTGAAAAAGATTTAATTTTAAAGTTTGAAATTTGAAAAAGATAAGATTTTTTTTGAAAAAGATATGATTTTTTTTTTGAAAAATTTAATTTTTTGAAAACTTGACAACTAAGATAAGATAAGATGAAATTTTAAAATTGAAAATCTGAATTTTTTGGAAAAATTTGAAAATTATGGGGGGAAAATTAGTTGGAAAAGATATTTTTTATTTTTTGAATTTTATGATGAAAGAGAAAAACACAAAAAAGACACAAGACTTAAAATTTTTAGATCTAGCACCCCTTTATTTTCGAAAATTTGGAGGAAAACACAAAGGGACACCAAACTTAAAAATTTTAAGATCAAAACACATGCAAGACTCAAGAACACCTTGAAGACTCACAAGAACACAAAAAACATAATAAGAACACCAAACTTAAACACTTGACAAAACATTTAAGCAAAGAAAAATTATTTTTGAAAATTTTTTTGAAAAGAGGACTCAAAGACAATTCAGAGGATGCCACAATAAACTATATAAAAAGGTTTTTGAAAAAGCTTTAAAAAATTTTAAAATTGAAGAGCATGAATAGGCATGACTCAAACCAAGAACATCAACAACACTGTGACTCAAACAAAGAACACAAAAATTAAACAAAGAAAATAAAATATTTTTAGAAAAAGGTTTTTGAATTTTTCAAAAGTTTGAGGAAGAAGAAAATAAAAATAAAAATAAAACACTTTAATCAAAGTTATAATCTTGAAAAAATCAAAGATTCAACAAGAACATAAATTGAATAAAGAAAAGAAAACTATTTTTGAAAACCTTTTTAATGATTTTTGAAAATTTAGAAGAAAACAAAAAGTTAAAATACTCAATTAAAATAATGTAAAATAAACTTACCTGATCTAAGGAGCAAAACAATCCGGCAGTTTGTCCAAATTCAACAATCCCCTACAACAGCGCCAAAAACTTGGTGCATGAATCCCCACGCTTCGTACAACTGAACCAGCAAGTGCACTGGGTCATCCAAGTAATACCTAAGCGAGTCACGGTCGATCCCACGAGAATTGTGGCTTGAAGCAAGCTTGTGTTATCTTGCAGGTCTTAGTCAGGCAGATCATAAGATTGTTTGGAGTTGTAAGAGTAATTTACACCTTGAAAACATCAATAGGAATATAAGAAAAGGGTAGAAGGTACTGTTGGATACGGAATTGTATTAGGACTTTTAGAATCAGCAATAGGGATATGTTGAAGGCTTGGAGTTTCTTGGTCTTTCTGAATTAAATCTGGTAGTACTGTTTTCTTTGCTTGTGAGTGATTTCTTCAATGGCAGGCTGCATGTGATTGACACTGGTTTGAGCAGCTGCCAATACTCCTCCAGATCTGAACCCCAGGTTTAGTGTAGATCCATTCTGATTGAGGGTGAAGCTCATACTGATTCTAGCCTCTACCATAGAGACCCAAATCTCCCCAGAAATTGGCTGAACTGATGTCTCGAGAAGTCCCCAAACGAAGTCGCGGATTAGCCGTCTGAGAGACATATATTCAAGCTGGTAGTTCATCATTGTCCGATGAAAGACGTACTCTAAACCCATGTAGAATGTGATAACCTTATGCCAGTTCAACGTATTCATAGTGATGAAGAACGAATATACATCTTTGAGTTAATCAAACACGGATCGAAGAGAAATAGTAATACTTTTGTTAATTCATAGGACTCAGTAAGGCTCCTCCCCTTAACTTAGGAGGTTTAGAAACGCATAATCATAAGAAAATACAATGGAATAAATGAAAATATGGCTGAATATGATCCAAATTACATAAACATAGGCCCTTAAATACTAAACAGATGACTAGTAAGGGCAAAACAGTCTATTTAGTGCTAAAATCCACTTTTGGGCCCACTTGGTGAGTGTTTGGGCTAAGCTTTGATGAGATCCATGTGTATTGAGGTCTCTTGGGCATGGAATGCCAGCTAGGGGGTCCTCTCTGCGCCTTTGAACGCTGGGCTCTGCTCTTTGGGCGCTGGACGCCTGGAAGGAGGCAGGAAGCTGGCGTTGGATGCCAGTTTTGAGCCTTCAAATCTGAAAAAAAAAAGTATGGATTATTATATATTTCTGGAAAGCTCTGGAAGTCAGCTTTCTATAGCGGTTATAAAAACTATATGAAAATGATGTCAAAAAGCGTATAAAATATCCGCTCATCAGCATGAAAGTTCCCAGAACATGGAACATAAGAAACCAAGGAAGATTCTACTCCTAGAAGTTGAAGCACACCCAGTGGACAGGCAGTGTCCCAGTTTAGTAAGGCCCGTTTTATTTTATGTCCACATTATCTTCCATTGGTTGTTTACATGAATTACAATTTAGCATGATATAATTGTGTTCAATTTCCACTAATTGTTCCTTTCTCGTTTCATATTTTAATCCACTATTTAAATTATGTAAAGTACTTTGCCTTCTAAATTAACCAATTCAATAACAACACGGCATCCCGGGACTAATCACCCCGGGAACCATCAAAGTCGTGAACGCTACAACAAACGGCTACTAAATAAGGCCAGATTTCAGACGCTTAAGCGAAAAAGCCACGACTCGGCTTCATTTTTGTCATAACATTGTTTCAAAGTTAAATAGTTACACATAAAATCCCCAAGACGACTTCAAAAAGTCAGAACGGTAGAACGGCAAAAGTTGTCTTACAAACTACCAAACAAAAAATAAAGAGTTAAAGTACAAATAACTTATTTCTTAGAGAGGTCGACAATCTTCCCATCCTTGATGGTCTTGAAGGCACCCACGACAGACACATCAAACTCGGGAGCTAGGAGCTTCACCTGGGCCTTAATCGCTTTGTCGGAGGCCATGATAGCATCCCAGGCCTCCTTCACAGACTCTTTATTCTTCTTTTTTAGGGCAGCAACCGCGGCCTTGGCTGTGTCAGCCGAGGCCACCGAAGCAGCCAGTTCCTTCTCCAACTCAACCACCTGAGCCTGTGTAGTAGAAACCTGGCCTTCCAAGGAGAGCTCACGCTCAGAAAGCCGGGCAACCGCCCCATCAGAAGTCGTCAGCTTCTCCTTCGAAGTGGCCAGCTAGGCCTTCAACGTAGTCACTATTGCCTTCATCTTCTCCACTGACTTAATAGCTCCTTGAAGCTTATCCTCCAGGTTTCGGGAACCGCTAGAACAGGCTCCGCGTTCCTCGTAATCGCGGTAGCCTGGAGCAGAGTGCGGTATACCAACTTAGCCTGACAAGCAAGGTCCCCACCATCAAAAAACTCCTCGGTTCCCGGGAGAAGTTGAGCATCAATGAAGAAGCTAGCGTCAAAGTTCTTCTCCATGACAGTAAGAGCTCCTTCTGGGGAAGAAGTCGGCTTCCTCGTTCGAGGATTTTCAACGATGGCGACCTCTGGGCCCATCCCTTCTCCCGAGGCCCCATCCGACGGAGGAACCAGGTTAGAGCTAGTCCCAGTAACTTCCCCCTGGGGAGGACGGGATTGAACCTCAGAACCAAGAGCAAAAGAAAGATCGACGGGTGGAGTGGTGGAGCTATCCTCGTCGTCTTCGAGGAGAAATTTAGACATCAAATTGTCAAGGCCAACTTGGTCGGCAGCCATGGACACTGCAAAGCCAAAACAAAAACACCAGTTAAAACCAGGATAAAACAAAGATAAACAAGAGAAGGTGGGGGTCGACGACCACCCGGTAACTCACAAATGTAGGCTTTGCCCATCTCAGGATCCCCCCATCAAGAGGTGGGGATTGACGTGGTTCTTCCTTAACACGACCAACAACACGTCGGCAATATTTTGGTTTTCTGGGGACAATCCTTTGTACGTCACCTTCGTGGACGCGTTAGCCCCCGCCCCAAAACTCCAGTAGGTCGGGATGCGGCGTTCCCCCTCCAGAGTTAGCCAGAAGGGGTGCCGACCTATGGCGGGGCGAACATTGAAATACTTATTTTTGAAGCCATGGTAGGAGTCCTCGAACAGACCAAAGATCCTTCGACTCTGGGCCGAACAAAACGACATGAATCCCTTCTTGGCTCTCCCCTCTTTAGAAGGGTTCGTCAGGACAAAAAGAAATAAGAAGACCTCCGCTGAGGTCGGTAGCTTTAAAAACTCACAAACCATCTCAAAACAGCGGATAGAGGCCCAGGTGTTCGGATGCAGTTGAGACGACTGATAAACCACTATTTTATGGTTTACAATGTGTTTAATTGTGTGGTTTTATCATGGTCTTTACCCACTTATTCATACAATTAGCATGCATTTATATTTCCTTCCTAAAATTATTACATGATTGAAAACATGCTTCTTTGGTCTTAATTTAGCTAATCTTAATCCTCTCTTATTACCTTTCGATGTCTTGATCTGTGTGTTAAGTGTTTCAGGCTTTATAGGGCATAAATGAGTGAGAGATTGGGAAGGAAGCTTGAAAAATGGAAGGAACACAAGAAATTGAGGAGATGACCAGCGAGAAGTAACGCGTACGCGTCAGCAACACGACCGCGTGGAAGAAAGGAATTCGCAGTGACGCGGCCGCATGAGTGACACGGACGCGTGGATTGGAAAAGCAGAAGTGACGTGGAGGCATGGATGACGCGCCCGCATGGAAAAGAAAAACCCCGAATGACGCGTTCGCGTGAATGATGCGTCCGCGTGACGTGCGCGATCTGCAGAATTACAAAAATCACTGGCAGAGATTCTGGGCCGGATTTCAACCCAGTTTTCGGCCCAGAAACACAGATTAAAGTCAGGGAACATGCAGAGACTCATGATGCTTTCATAATTCACAATTTTAAGTTTTAGATGTAGTTTTTAGTGAGAGAGGCTCTCTCCTCTCTCTTAGGATTAGGATTAGAATTTAATTTAGGATTAGGATTTTTAGAAATTAGGATTTATCTCATCTTCATATCAGGTTCAATATTCCTTTATTTTGACTTCTCTTCTACTTTGAGATACTCTAATACTTTTATCTGTTAATTACTTATGTTGCCCATTTGATTTATGAATTTTTCCATGTCAGGACTTAAATTTATGTTTAAACGTAGTTTGATTGCTCCAGATTTATGACTTTTCATTTGGCTTTTTTATTATTGGCTTTAATTGATTAACTGGAAGCTCTTGAGTTACCAACTACTCATGATTGATTGTTATGTCGGCTAATTAACTGGAATTCCACTAACTCTAGTCTTTCCTTAGGATTTGGCTAGGACTTGGGAAATCTAACCAATTAGTTCACTTGACTTTCCCTTGCTTACACAAAGGTTAACTAAGTGGGATTAACTTCCATTCTCATAGGAGCAACTAGGATAGGACTTCTGAATTTTCATATCTTGCCAAGAGTTTATTTTACAGTCATTTATTTATTTTACTTGCAATTCCTTGAGAAGATGACCCGAGGTTTAAATACTTTGGTTATCAATTTATTTAGGGGTTTGTTACTTGTGACAACCAAAATGTTTGTAAGAAAGGTTGATTGCTTGGTTTAGTAACTATACCTACAACGAGAGTTTACTATAACTTCTAAACCATCAATCTTCAGTTTTTCGCAAGGAATGGAAGCTATAACAGGACTATGCATCAAGGTCTAAGCAATCAAAGATGGATTGAGCCACAAGGATTTGATCACCCTTTTAGGCAACAACACCCTCCTAGATATCATGGACAAAGACCATTTTACAATGCATGCCCAACTGATAGATTTGGTGGACCACCTTATAGCTACCAACAAGCCCCACCCTGTGCTCAGAAACCATCCCCTCGACATAACTTCGAACCACCACACTCACAAGTCTCTTTTCGCCATTCACTACCACGTGATCCTTATCCACTCCAACGCCAATCCAATTACTCCCAAGAACCACTACTCTCCTATGCACCATGTCCATATCAATCAAGCCAAGAATCACAGGTTCGCATCGAAAAATCAGTAAAATAATTTATTGCAACCCTTCATCAACTGAAGCAAGCAATAAATCAATTATCTTCCAGACGTTCAGGCACTCAACAGACTCCCATGGCTTCATGTGGAGAATCCAATGAAGAACGCAG
>NC_029774.3:93604790-93653050 GCF_000817695.3 Arachis duranensis | reverse complement strand
ATCACAAGTCAAGTCCTCTTAGTAATGAACTTGCATCCGCAAGTGAATTCTTTGAGACAGAAGAATCTTCCCCAAGTGAATATGAAGATGATGCTGAGGTCGACTTCTCTCAACCTCCTATTTATGACTCAAGTGATGAGGAAGATATCAATGACTTTGATCAAGACATGGTTGAAGTTGAAGAAATTTGCAAAACAGTAGATGAAGTCACAGAAGACCACAAGGGAGTAGAGCTTGCAGAGCCACTAGAAACACCTATCCCAAGGCCATTACCACCCAACACTGACTTCAAGTGGGTAAAATCCTTAGCTTTTATCTTTACTTTTCCACTTGAATATGGTTTGCTTGAAACAGATGGCCAGCTTAGAGCTCTTTGCGGCTTTAAGAGTAAAAGGGAATTGACTCGCACTCAGAGTTGGTATGCAAGATTCAATAAGGTTTCACACTTCAAATTGAGGTGCAGGGATTGGTGTCAAGCTCAATTGAAAGGATCTAGGAAGTTATTTGGCCGCTTTAGTGAGAATTCATATTGCCTGCCACCCGGTTGGAACACTAAGGATCAACAAGAAGACGGGTGGAAAAGCAAGGTTTGGGACCCCGAAATTCAATCTAGAAATCAATACTCTTGGGGCCTTGTTACTTGCTTTAGCTTCCTTGAAGGCTCTCTGCGCCTAGTTTGGGACCCCGGAGGCTGTTGGAATTCCAAACACTGGTGGAGATTCTTGGATGAATACAAGCACAAGCCGCCATAACAAGAAGCTCGCCAAATGTCCAACTTAAGGACTTTAACTAAAAGTGCTGGGTGGGAGACAACCCACCATGGTATGATCGTTTCTTCTTCAGTTTGAATTTTTGTCTATTTTTGAATTTTGATTGAACCTAGAATTTTTGCATATCATTCATTGCATTTTTCATTCTGCATACTGCATAAAAAAACTCCGCATGCAACGCGAGCGCGTCGTTGATGCGTCCACGTCACCAGTGCGTTTTGAAGAAAGGATAATTGAACAGAGAGTCACGTGAGAGTGTGGCTGGAGGCGTGCCTTTGGCACAAATTGATCCACACGACCGCGTTGCTGACGCGTCCGCGTCATATGGGAAAAATGCCTCCCACGCGTCCGCGTCACCCACGCAGACGCGTGCCTCAAATTCGACGTAAAAAGGGTGTATGGCCGAAGGTTGAGCTAGAATTGGGCTAGACTCGTGCTAAAAGCACAAGCCCTACCACGCAAACGCGTGCCCCACGCATCCGCGTCGTTTTTCAAATAGGCCATCCACGCGATCGCGTCACCCACGCGACCGCGTCACCCAAAGTTTTGGCAAAAATGCATTTAAACAGAGAGTTGTGCGAACGCGGAGCTGCACTCGCGCCTTAGCACAAAAATCGAGTCACACGTCCGCGTCACTTGAGAACACCGCGCCCCATGCGACCGCGTCACGCACCCGTCCGCGTCACCAGCGGCGCACAGCTTATCTTACTCTGCCAAAATATCTTATCTTTTTCTTCCCCAAATCCTACTTTTTCTTTTCCTTTCTTATTTTCTCCCTTCCTCCTTCTTCCCTCTTTCTCCTTCCTTTTTTTTTATTTAATGCATTTTTATGTTGGTGTTGGAAATTTATTTGGTCATTGTGGATTGTTGCAAAATTGTTTGCCAATTATATTTTTCAAGGGTTACTTGCATGTTCAATTTATTATTTTCATTGGATTATTTACCATGCATGCTATGTGTTTGTGAAAAAGCCCATATGGCATCATGCACTTTTCTACATTATTCTATTCTACTATTCAATGCCTGCTTATCACAAATTCCCTTTACTATTGTATTAATTAAATTTAATTGTCAATACAAACGTGATAGTTTGTTACGAGGTGATGCTTGATCTATGCTACTCATGCCCTTGCCAGTATGCCAATAAACATCTTGCATCTACTTACCCTATCGTGCACTTGTTCTATTCCCTTTGATGAACTTTTCACATGTTGTCATGACCATGTGTTCACTTCATTCATCTTTACCGTGCACTGATTATCACTCATTCAATCTTATTCCCTGCTCTATCTCTTTAGATTTAATTTACTTTCTCTTCCCTTTTTCAGGATGGCCACTAAGAAGGGTAGAGAGAAAGCTACTCCCAAACCACCGGCAAGGAAAGGAACAAAAAAAAAAGAGCACCAGCTGAGGAACCACAACCCCCGCCACCTGCACATCTTTGCATACACCGAGGACGGTGCAACCTTTAAGTGTGGGGAGGTCGATACCGATCTCCACGGGTTAGTTAGTCCCTTCTCAACACCAATTTTTATTTTTTAATGTTGCATTTGCATGTTTGATTGCATGTTTGTTTTTTGTGCATATTTTACCACTTGGTTAAAGTAATATTTTCTTTTTCAAAGAAATTTTTATAGTATTTCACTAATTTGAATAAAACTTTTTGAAAAACTTGTTTGAAGAAATCTTATTTTGGAACATGGTTTAAAGCTCGAACACACAAAACTAGTGAGATTTTGAGCCTATTTGATTGGTTGCATTTTATCAACCAATATTTTATTTTTTGGTGTGTGTTTTTCTCTCTAAAATTGTGATATTTGTCTTGCTTAATTCTATATTTCCATTGTTTGATGTATGCATGCACTGATATGATTGAGGCCCTTGTTTCACTAAGCTTACATACCCATATGGTCTTACCCTTTCATTATCCTTTGCAATCCAATTTAAGCCTAATATACCCATTTGTTCTTTACTTTAGCTCATTACTAACTCTAAACGAAAAATAATAATGTCCTTAATTTGAATCCTTGGTTAGCTTAGACTAGTAAAAGTGCTCATGATTTAAGTGTGGGGAAGTTGGGTTTGAAAATATTTGGTTTGAATAATTGGGTGTTGTATATTTTAGTAAAAATGTGCAAAATAATAGTTGAGCACATATTATTGCATTCAATACTTTAATCATATGCATTGAGAAAAATAAAAATAAAAAAAATAAAAAAATAAAAAAAAAGTGAAAAAGAAAAAGAAAAGAGCAATTAATAAAAGGGGGACAAAATGCCCCAAAGTAAGTGTTGGTATCAATGCATATGTACTAAACTCAATTTTAGGATGCATGAACATGTGGAAAGCACAGTTAATGGGAAGTTAGATTTTGCATTTTAATTAAATGGATTGTCTTAAGTTAGGTGGAAAGTTATGTTAATTAAGGATTCAGATTTTAGTCCACTTGGCCAAATACAATCCTACCTTGACCCTAACCCCATTACAACCCTTAAAAGACATCTTGATTTGTGTATTGGTGCATTAAATTTTTGTTGATGTATACATTAAATATTTGTTGATTGATTAGATGAAGAACAAAGTTTAGAAAGTATGACTAAGGAAGAGTAGAGTGAATTACCCTATACACTTGAGAGACTAGAGTGATATATACTACCAGTAAGGGTTCAATGCTTAATTCTATGTTCCCTGCTTTCATGAGCTATCTTCTTCTTGCAAGTTATTCATATTGTATTTTGTGATTTGAATTAGTGAAATCCAGTTCATATTAATTCTTGAAGGATTTATTTACTTTTTCACCAAGTAGGTAGAATCATTTTAGCATGTAGTTACATTCACATTCATAGGTTGCATTGCATGAGTCGCCTCCTCCCATCATCAATCTTTCGAAACTCCCTTAACAATGGTGGAGGAAATGAACGAAAATGGTTTCTAATGGTGCGAGAGTTTCTGGAGCTCAAATTGGGATTAGGGTAGTTGATAAACCACTATTTTATGGTTTACAATGTGTTTAATTGTGTAGTTTTATCATGGTCTTTACCCACTTATTCATATAATTAGCATGCATTTATATTTCCTTCCAAAAACTATTACATGATTGAAAATATGCTTCTTTGGTCTTAATTTAGCTAATCTTAATCCTCTCTTATTACCATTCGATGCCTTGATTAATCTTAATCCTCTCTTATTACCTTTCGATGTCTTGATCTGTGTGTTAAGTGTTTCAGGCTTTATAGGGCATAAATGAGTGAGAGATTGGGAAGGAAGCTTGAAAAATGGAAGGAACACAAGAAATTGAGGAGATGACCAGCGAGAAGTGACGCGTACGCGTCAGCGATGCGACCGCGGGGAAGAAAGGAATTCGCAGTGACGCGACCGCATGAGTGATGCGGACGCGCGGATTGGAAAAGCAGAAGCGATGCGGAGGCATGGACGACGCACCCGCATGGAAAAGAAAAACGTCGAATGATGCGTCCACGTGACATGCGTGATCTGCAGAATTAGAAAAGTTGCTGGCAGAGATTCTGGGCCGGATTTCAACCCAGTTTTCGGCCCAGAAACACAGATTAAAGTCAGGGAACATGCAGAGACTCATGATGCTTTCATAATTCACAATTTTAAGTTTTAGATGTAGTTTTTAGTGAGAGAGGCTTTGTCCTCTCTCTTAGGATTATGATTAGAATTTAATTTAGGATTAGGATTTTTAGAAATTAGAATTTATCTCATCTTCATATCAGGTTCAATATTCCTTTATTTTGACTTCTCTTCTACTTTGAGATACTCTAATACTTTTATCTATTAATTACTTATGTTGCCCATTTGATTTATGAATCTTTCCATGTTAGGACTTAAATTTATGTTTAAACGTAGTTTGATTGCTCTAGATTTATGACTTTTCATTTGGCTTTTTTATTATTGGCTTTAATTGATTAACTGGAAGCTCTTGAGTTACCAACTACTCATGATTGATTGTTATGTCGGCTAATTAACTGGAATTCCACTAACTCTAGTCTTTCCTTAGGATTTGGCTAGGACTTGGGAAATCTAACCAATTAGTTCACTTGACTTTCCCTTGCTTACGCAAAGGTTAATTAAGTGGGATTAACTTCCATTCTTATAGGAGTAACTAGGATAGGACTTCTGAATTTTCATATCTTGCCAAGACTTTATTTTACTTGTCATTTATCATACTTGTTCCTTATTCTCAAAACCCCCAAAATTTTACCTTTTTCATAGCCAATAATAAGTCATACCTCCCTGCAATTCCTTGAGAAGACGACCCGAGATTTAAATACTTCGGTTATCAATTTATTTAGGGGTTTGTTACTTGTGACAACCAAAATGTTTGTAAGAAAGGTTGATTGCTTGGTTTAGTAACTATACTTACAACGAGAGTTTACTATAACTTCTAAACCATCAATCTTCAGTTTTTCAACGGCACCACGTCACATCGGTTAAGCAGCGCCATTTAAAAGGGGGAAAGGGAATGCAAATCCCCAAGTTGGTGAACATCGCCTTGTACATCCAAATCCAATCGGCAACTCGCAGGGTGTGCAGGTTTAAATGGCATATGCGCTCCCGATCAGCAAGAACAAACACCTCATAGTTTGCCTCCTCGGGACCTCCTCCGCAGAGGTAATCCGCTTCACGAAACTCCGTGAGTTCCTCTAAGGTCATCTGCGAGGGGGTGTCCTTCACGTCTGAGGTCACCCAGGCGTACCGATCTACAGGCGCTTCCACAGGTGCTCTCGCGACAAGAACCCTCGCAACGGGATGTTGGGCCATACCTACAGTGGGGGCACTATTCAGAGTCAATCTATGAGGTCGGGAGATCGAGACTAATACCAGAAGCTACAGTTTGCCTATTTACAGCTAAACAAAGGCTAAATCTACAGTCAAGCGAAGGCTAAAAGCCTAAAAAACCAAAAACCTGAAATAGTTACCCCCCTAATGTCTACCTAACATTGGCATAATCCAAACATGCAGTCCAAATACACAGTACCTGCATGAAGCAAAACTCAGAAAAACAATATAAAAGTGAAATAAAACTAAAGAAGAAACTTACCAAAAGGGTGATGATCGAAAGGAACTGGGAAAACCTCGAGAAAAGTAGGCAATACAAGAGCGACTCAGAGCGAAGTGCTTCAGAGAATGCGAGGAGGAAATGAGGAAAATGTGGTAATAGTGGGGGAGTTGGAAACTGAAATGCAAAAGGCGAGAGAAAACTAAAATGGTAACTGACGCCTAGAAGCGCGAAAGGCAGGGGCAAGATGGACATTTCACGTAGGATTTGAATCAACCATTAAGAGCATTAAATGCTCGATGCGAAGAACGAGGCGACAAAGGACGTTCCTTCGTAGCGACGAGCCTCACTCACGCGTAGGGGGCACGCCCCTACCACGATTGGCGGCAAACCGACCAAGCGACGAGATAACCGAAGGCAACAAAACGCGCTACCCACGGTGCTCGCAACCCTAGCTGGCGCGTTAGGGCACTGTTCCGGCCTGGCCCAAGCGATCGACCCGGCGAATTGCTGACAACCGACCCGAGGGGAATGCCCGGACATTCCCTCTCCTCCAGCAGGGCTCATGACAGCTGGGAGGGGAAATTTCCTGAAAAGTACGGTTACCCTGCGAGACCCACCCTAGGACACAGAGTATATCAGGGGAGGGCCCTGCCCCTCCCCTACAGTATGTCACTATCCACTCATCTTTACTGTCATCTGTATGGATTCTGACTTGGACGTCGAAATCCTTTTTTGCAGGTGGCTCCCCCTTTACACCACAACAGCTCGGAAGATCGCGAGGCTCCAGCCCAACTCGCTCACCTTACCAACCCGATCCGTTTGGCACACGAACTACCGAACAAATGTTTTTAATCTTTTTTCAAATTTAAATGAGTAACATGTTAATGTTAAATACTTTTTTTATAAGATTATAAAAAGAGAACTCAAAACGTATTAATTTATTTACTACCTCTAATAATAAGTCTTTTTTATTTGCTACTTTTTTAGTAACAAGAGTTAAAAACAATTAAGGTTAGGTCAAGTTTTAGTTTAATGAATATTAAATTTGGTCTATTATAAAACTTGACCTAATCTAAAACTTATTAAAAAATTTGATAATTTTAAAAAATAAAACTAGCAAAATAAATAAATAATCATGTAAAAATTAAATATATTAAATATATTAAAAAATAAAACATGTTTATATATAATTAAAGTATTATTATTATTTTGTATTTTTTTATGTTCAACTTTTGGGTCTTCATGTTTTCATTTTTTTTTTGGGGGACTTCTCTTTGTTTTGGACTTTATGTTTGAATCTTTAGTTCTTTGTTGCTGAGTCGTGTTTTTGGTCACAGTGATTCGTGATTGTTTGAATCTTTTAAAACAAGTAACTGAACTTATTTGGGCAAATATTTTGAAGTTTTTTTGTCTTTTTCAACGTTGGCGGTTGAGTCTCTGAATTCTATCAGTTGACCCAGTGCATTTTGTAAGTATACTTTTGTGGCATGGTTTGGGCTTATATATCACTAGCATCCACCAAAATTAGATAAGCTAAGTCGATTTGGGTAATTTTGTATTTAAAGTCAATTGCAGCATTACGGCCCAATATATGTTAAGAAACAAATGAGCTTTCGTTGCTTTTTTGTTCGCTTTGTATTTAAAGTCAATTGCAGCATTACGGCCCAATATATGTAAGAAACAAATGAGCTTTCGTTGCTTTTTTGTTCGCTGATTATAAATTATTTATTTAATAACTTTTTTTTCATTACATTACTAGTTTTATGCCCCGTGCCAAGCACGGAGACATAGCATCAGCCACGTTGAATATTACAGTAATAATTAAATGACAAAAAATAAATTGACAAAAATTTCTCTGTACACAATATTAAGAATATGATTTGAAACTTTTTCATCAGAATTAACAATCAAGATTTTAAGATCAGACATATTATTGACTTGAGAGAGTGCAACATAAAACTGACCATGTATGAAAACAAACCTTAGAAGATACACACCAACAGTTGTGAGTGTCTGTCCTTAGGACTTATTTATGGTTATTGCAAATCAAAGCACAATTAAAAACTGCTTTCAGGTAAACCTGATAAGTAAGGTTTCATTATTAGGGATCATGTTCATCCTTGGAATAAAACAATTTGACCAACGTTTCGTCCTGCTAAGATGACGCACTCAATAACATGATTACCAAGTCGCCTAACTTGCATTCGTGTACCGTTGCACAATCTATTGGATTGGACAATATTATGAAGAAGCATGACAGGCGCACCAATCTTAAGCACTAACTTGTGTTGTGGAATACCAGAATAAATCAATTCATTCAACGACTCTGTGCTCATTGTGTATAATTCAGATTCTAAGTGATCGTCTTCATTAAGCAGTGTGTCAGACCTCAAGTAAACCTTTTCATTGCCAGGAAGCAAAGATATGACATGATTGTTAACTTCGGTTACAACATCAAATATCGGTGCCAATATACTCCTGTCCTTAAATTAATCCATGCTATAAATATGCAGTAAGATATCAGGATAAACGAACAACACCAAATCATAAAGAGATGGTGACTCAAAATTAAATAGCAACTTTTTCGGTATCCTAATCACCGATTCACCATCGGAACTATCTCCTAATAACCCGTCACCTAACTTAAGGATCCAGTTAGCAAATTTTTTTAACTAAACATTCGGATATCCTGTGAGCAAATTTCTTTATTTTCATTTTAAATTTTATATTTCAATTGGTGAACTCTAAACTTGATATGATTAAGCTAACCACAATAAACATTAACCATATAGCAACTTTTTTTTATAAGTGATTCATCACTTATATTCTATAAATATTATGAATATTGGTGCACTCTAAAAAGATACTAATTTAAATATTGAGGTCAATTAACCTATCAGTTATGTTCATTTTATCTGAGTAAATTAACAATCATAAATACTAATCAGATAATGACTCTTTTATTTCTTTATATGCGATTCATAGTCTATATTCTATATATATCATGAATATTGGTGCACTCTAAAAATAATGCGAATTTGAGGTCAAATAACTCAATACTTATGTTCATTATAAACCCTATATCTTAATTGGTGAAGCCTAAAATTTACATGAGTAAGTTAATTATTACAGTGATTTTTTTATTTTTTTATACGCAATTCATCACCTATATTTTATAGATACTATGAGTATTGGTGAAGTATAAAGAATACAAATTTAAACATTAAGGTAGTGGTTTAGTGTTATTTAAATTATTAAATCTACATATATCCTAATTGATTAAATTATTTTTCTTAACCAATTATCAAATGTAAATATTTTATTATCTGAATCCAAAATTTAAAATATTAAATCTTAGAGGTGAATGCTAAATTATCCAAAGTTAATTTTAAAAGATAAATTTATGATAAAAATAATAAAATTTGTGAACACCATGTGGAGCTTAAGAAAAAAAAATATTTAAAAACAAAATTATTATACGTCTTAATTGATGAATTCTAAAATTTATGAGTAAGTTAAACCACCATAAATACTAATCACATGACGACTCTTTAACTTTTTTACATGTGATTCATTTTATATATATATAGGTCAAACATTATTACTGCACTCTAAAATAATGCTAATTTAAACATTAAGGTTAATTAACGCAATATTTATGTTCATTATAATTTGTACGTCTCAATTGGCGAACCCTAAAATTTACATGAGTAAGTTAACTACCACAAACATTTTTTATATGGTGACTCTTTCATTTTTTTTATATGTAATTTATTATCTATATTCTATAGATATTATAAATATTGGTGAATTATAAAAGATGCTCATTTAAATGTTGAGGTCAAATATAATAGTGTAGCTTAGTGTTGTTTGAATTATTAAATCTACATATATCATAATTAATTAAATTATTTTTTTAACCAATTATCTAATGTGAATATTAAATTCTTGAGTTGATACTAAATTATCCAAACATAACTTTAAAGGATAAAAAAATTAATGCTTATAATGTCTAACAAAATAAAGCATCAAAATAAAAAATAAAAAATCACTAACAAATATTTTTGTATTATTTAAGATATATTAAATTATAATATTATCAATTTTTTGTATTAAATACTATATAATTTAAATTAATAGATACAACTCTAATACATAAAAATTTATAATTTGTTAGTTTGAAATGGAAAAAGGGTTTGCACGCGTTTGGCTCCCTTTTCCAACTCCTTTCTTAGTCATCAGCAAAATGCCCTGGCCTCCACCCAAGAAAGCAAACCCTAGCCTCCACCAATCTTGTCGCCGTGTGTCGGAGTGAGAGACTGCTGCTGCCGCTTCCGTCGCACTCAAGAACTTCCGCCTTGGTGCTATCGTCGTTCGTTTCTTCGCTCTCACCATCTCCTGTTCGCTCTCATCAGTCACCTGTTCGCTCTCCATCCCCTGTTCGCTGTCATCAGTCGCCTGTTCGCCATCGTCCGTTGTGCTCAACCGCTCTCTGTCGTCCGTTGCGCTCAACCGCTCTCCGTCGTCCGTCAAAGGTTAATGCTCACTGCTAGTACTTGTTCTTCGTGTTTTTTTTTATCGTCTGTTCAGAAACCAAACCCTCTTCATGCTTGTTCCTTGATGGTTAGTGATCGTCGTTTTTTAATACTCACTGTTGGTGTTTTATTTTTCATTGATTGATGATTATTGATTAAGTGATGTGTTGCTGTTTTGTTTTTTTACTTTGTGCTTGAGTTAATTGGATGCTCTGTTAGTGCTTAGTGCTTGTTCTTGGTTGATTGGCTTTGCTCATTACTCTGGCTTGTTCTAGCCTATTCTTGATTAATTAACTCTGTTACTGGCTTATTGATTGATGCTAAATTGGTACTGATAAACTGTTACTGGCTTGTTCTTGGCTTTTTTGTCGGATGTTAAATTTTGTTAAAGTTTATTGATTTTGTGCTCGTTACCTCATTCAGTGCTCTTCTTTTTTTTGTTGTTGCTCATTGTGGTGAGCTTGTTAATCATTTGCTCATTGATTGATGCTAAATTGGTACTGATAACTGTTACCAGCTTGTGCTTGGCTTTTTTTTATCTGTTGTTAAATTTTGTTAAAGTTTCTTGATTTTGTGCTCATTACCTCATTTAGGGCTTTTTTTGTTGTTGTTAATCATTGTGCTGAGTTTGTAAAAATTGGGTTAAAAACTTTGTTAATCTTTGTTAAAGGATGTTAATTTTTGTGTTAACCTTGTGAAAACTATGTTAAAAACTTGATTGGCTTTGCTAACTACTCTGACTTATTCTATAGCCTGTTTTTGATTAATGAACTCTGTTACTAGCTTATTGATTGATGCTAAATTGGTACTGATAAACTGTCATTGGCTTGTTCTTGCTTTTTTTCTAATGTTAAATTTTATTAAAGTTTCTTGATTTTGTGCTCATTACCTCACTAAGTGCTTTTTTTGTTGTTAATCATTGTGCTGATCTTGTTAAAATTGGATTAAAATTGATAATCTTTTGGAGTTTGTTGTTAATCATTGTGCTGATCTTGAATTACTTGTGATGTATTTACTGTCATTTAGATTTTAGAGAGTGCTTATTCTTTGTTTTTTTTTGTTTCTTTTGTTTCTTTTTCTTTCCTTTTATTTTCAGACACCAAAGAATATATTACAAATTACATATTTAGATTGATTTAGGTTCTCATACTGTGGAGATTGTAGTTAGATTTTTGGTAAGTTATCCTTGTTAAAGTTTCTGACATAATCCTTGAAGATAGATGGTTTTTTGCCATTCATGGTTTTTGAAAAAAAAAACAAATAACTAATGAAAAAAAGGAATATGCTGCATTGTTGTTTTGGACTATTATAGTGAGTTTGTTCTATTTTAATCATGCTTGCTTGGCCTAAGTAAAAAAATAAATAAATATGCAAGGGCATGTGATGTCTTATTTTTTGTTTAAATCACACATATTTACTAATAACTTGGGGAGGGAGAATTTGATAATGAGAACCAATGGGGACTTCAGTCAGAGGGGGAGGGAGAAGGAGAGAGGAACGGCAGCTCCATGATGCATTCATGTAGAAGTTTTGATGACACACCAACCTCAAAAGACAGCAACCACATGTTCAAAATCAGAGATAATCTTTTATGTATACTCAATATATGTTGTGACTGCCTGAATGATAATGAAGTAATTGTGTGTGATAATGGTGATGCTTGGACAAATGAAAAATCTGTGATGAATAAAAAATAGGTAATAAGAAAGGAGGGATTGGATGAATTGGGTTATTTTGCTCAAAAAGATTTTGCCCTTATGATGAATGAATCATTTCTTTTTATAGGTAAAATTTACATCAATGCTGCATGTGATAGCGTAAATTTTCAGAACAAATTGGCCAAATTTCAAACACACTTGTCTGATACTTTGAATTTACATTAATTATTTTTTTGAACTAACAGGTAACGTACTTTAATTAGGTGTTGAAACTTCCATCCATGACCAACACGTGGTAAGACTGGGAACTTTTATCTTTCATAGTTTCATCACATTTGATGACTTTTATTATATATACTTTTGCTCAAAAAGATTTTGCCCTTCTGATGAATGAATCATTTCTTTTTATAGGTAAAATTTACATCAATGCTGCATGTGACAGCATAAATTTTCAGAACAAATTAGCCAAATTTCAAACACACTTGTCTGATACTTTGAATTTACATTAATTATTTTTTTGAACTAACAGGTAACCTACTTTAATTAGGTGTTGAAACTTCCATCCATGACCAGCACGTGGTAAGACTGGAAATTTTTATCTTTCATAGTTTCATCACATTTGATGACTTTTATTATATATATAATATAATAGATAGATACATATTAAGATAAAAAATATTAAGATATCAAATAGATAATAGATATACATTAATAGATTAATAGATATACATTAATAGATTAATAGATTGAGCTATATTGATATATTTGGTATATAATAGGTATTAAGATATATAATCTTTTTAATAATTAATAATTTACTGTATTTCATTAATAATTTACTGTACTTCATAGGTTATTAGTTTGCTTATGATTTGTATAATTTTTTTTACAGTCAACAGGATGAATTGGTTGGATGAATTAATGAAAAATCAGACCGGTGAAACACGGGCGTTGAAAAGGAGAATGCATCCATTCAACATGAGTTGGGGTTGTGACACGTGGACTGCTGAAACCGGGATTTAGGATATTAACTTAGGATTCACACACACGCATCCATCCACAATTCCACATTATAAAGTTCTTAAACCAGATCCCAGTCTTAGCTGGAAACTAAATCTGCCAATCCGGTGCATCATTTTACAAAAATATTATTTGTACACTAAAGTAGCTACTAAAATCAATCAACAATGTATTTATGTATAAATATATATAATTTAATTTATTTTTAATATGTATTTATATTCTAACATATATTTTATACTGGTAAATGGCTTTAATTACTAATTTTAATGTGCATATAGCATCTTTTCACTACTAGAAAACTAGTTATTACAGACGGATATTTCCGACGGATTTTATCCCACTAAAATACAGACGGAATTTCAGAGGAATTTTTTTGTCGGAAAACAAAAAAAATAGATTAGCATAAATTACAGACGAAAAAGAGAATCCGTCTATAATTCCGTCGTAAAAATTAATATTTTTTCTGTGGAATGGTTACAGACGGATTTTTCCGTCTGTAATTAAGTAGACAAAATGCGCGTTTTATTAAATTATTACAGACAGAAAATCCGTCTGTAATTTAAATGAAATCCGTCGGAAATATTGAAAATCCGAGTTGACTTCGCCATTCACTTCGCCATTCACTCCATTCACTCGCCATTCACTTCGCCCTGCACCCCACCGCCCACAACCACCGCAGTCTCTGCCACCACTGCAGCCACGCAGCCCCCGCATCAGCCCTCGCAGCTCCCCGCATTAGCCCTCGCAGCTCCCCGCAACCCACACAGCCTTGCAGCCCCTCACAGACACAGCCTCCACCACCACCGTAGAAGATCCATCACCGTCGGATTCCGAGCTTCTTTTCGTTCCAGATCAGCGCTTTCTTTGTCAGATTCCCTTCGCACAGCTGGTAGATCGCAAACCCTAACTTTTCTACTCGTTCGTATTTTGTATTTTTCTTCAGCTGACGCTTCTTTTGCTCGTTACTTTCTCACGAAATCGATTGTTTCGTTTTCCTCGTTAATCATTTTTTTATTCATAATTGTTCATAAGCAATGATAATATTGAATGCTGTGTACTTTGTGAATTTTGTTCATAAAATGTCTATTAAGCAGTTCAAAATTTTGTTCATAATTTTGTTCATAATTTTGTTCCCCTGTTTCTCTAAAAAATCTGTGTGATTTGTTTATCTATAGTGGTTGGATTAGGTCTTTTCTTGGGTCTTCTTATTGTGATTTTGCCATAGTTAATGTATGAAGAATTCATTGAAATAAAGTACACACTTTATGCATGGAACTGTCCAGAACTCTTCAATACCTCTCCATGAATCTTATGTACTCTTTGAAGTGATTTCAATATTTACAGTTTCCTTTGCAGGCCTAATTTTGAAGTCAGGGTCCCTACACACACTACAAATAGTTGATTCTGATGTTGTTGATCCATCTTTTGAGCCACTAATACTAGTAGAAGATTCCACTATATAGCTTGTAAGATCAACCATCTGGTTCTCGAGGTTGTCTTCTGCACTTGTTGAAGCTGTTAGCTCTCCCTCACTTGGAAGATTCCTCGGCTGTAAGTGTCCATTTCCCTCAATCGGATGAATCCTTTCCAAATAATTTGTTGATGTTGTGTCTTTGTCCCTTTGGTCCTTGCCACCACTAGATTTTTTAGATCTTTTTGTTTTATCCTTTGAGTTAACTATGGGGTATACCGGAAGAAAATTGGATGATGCGTTTTGACAGCGGAGAACATAAGGTTGTAAAAGAGGATGGCGTAACAATTCAGCAGCCTAGTAACAAAGAAGCAAAATCAGAATAAAATCACTGGTTCCATCCAGATTATAACACAAGACTAGCTTTAAAGATGAAACTCACTGTTGGTCTATGTTCTGGGTTTTTTTTAGGAACACTTCTAAGAACAATCTGATATCATGAAACCTACTCTTTGTTTTGTTTTCCAGAATTTTGTTCCGGGTTTGATTTTTCATCTCAATTTCAGCTTCCTCTGCTGGCATTCTTGTTATCTCTGTGCTATTATGGTTGTTCCCTGCAGAAAGTTAGAGTTTCCAGTTAGATTTGTGTGTCAAAGTATTAATTAAGTTGTTTCTTAGTGTGTTTTTCACAAAATACTGGATTTTTATTTGTGGGGTTTTATTTTTAATTTTTTTTAAGTCGTGGAATAACTAAGAAAACAGGGTTAATGTATTTGATGGTAGGTTGGTGGATTAACCACTGATGTTTACTCAATTTAATTTATTGTTTGATTTGATTAAAATGAGCTCTGTTGTTTGATGTGATAGTTGGGTTTTTGATGTATGGCAAGAAGTTGCAGCACTCTCCGTGGAGCCTTGTGAAAGCGAAACAATTATTGTCACTGTTACTGCAGGGCTTGCCAACTGCTGTGTTCCTGCTGGTGAAGCTTACACAAAGGCACTTGAGGTTGCCAGGAATATCAATGAGAAGGTAACATCATGAAAAATATCTTTCATGTTTGTTGAGAATCATGCACTGAACTGAAAAATATTCTTTGGATTTTAGAGACTCTTTTTTCTTTAATTGATTTATATTTCTTTCCTTTACTGATTCTTTTTGTTTCTCAATTGGATTGAGGAGTTATGTAACAGAAAAATAATCTAAGGTGGTTGTTAATGATGTTGAAATTTAGTAGTCCTATATATATTTTTCAGCTTTTGATTTTTGTAATTTGCAATGCAGGGGACCAATGTGGTTCTAATTTGATGTAAATGTGAGTCTATGTTTTTGTTCTTTTATTTCTCAAATCACAGTCAATGATTTTGATAAACTAATTCTGTGCAATCTCTGGTATGTAAGTAGAAAACTGATACCTAAATATACTTTTCATTTTTTATTAATACAAGTTTAAATTATATATAGCATTATATAGTTTGTGAAAATATACTTGTTCAAAATAGAAGGACATTGTTCCACACATATATGCCATGCTTAGGAAGATTGCACATATACTTGTTCAAAATATACTTGTTCATTTTTTTTCTCTGCAGAGGCACCCGCACCACAGCTCGACGGCAAGTCTCGCAACGATACTTTCGATCTTGACTTTGAAGAATGACTTCAAGCAGTTAGAAGGTACAACTTTAGTTCTTCTCTTTCTGTTCCTTACTCATTTGGATTATAAACAAAAAAAGGCATCAATATATGGTGCAGATTTCAGATTAATTTACTTGTTCATCAAAATCCAATGTGTATGTGGTGCATAGAATAACAACGTAACTGACCCCAGTCCCTTATTATTATTTAATTGCTAAGGAGGACATGTTTATAAACAATGTGATCCAAAAACAATGTGTTATGTTATTAAGCTAAGCAGTGAAAGAGAAGCACCCCAACACTCACTACCAATCCAATGCATTTACGGATGTGGTGTTGTAATGGCATAGGCTTATGAGCAGTCCTGGGTCTTGAAACAAAGTTTTAAGAGAGTCAAATATATAATTAGTTAAGTATATAAAAGTATTTATATTCAAATTAAATCTATTAATTTTTAAATTTTTGTTCCTAATAGTGTCACAAAAGAAAGATTGGTTCCCGATGGAAAAACAAGGTAAAATTTCTCTTATTATTCTTCTACACAATTTTTACATACTGCATTACCTATTCCTCTTATTACTCTTTCAGCAAGCAATACTAATCACTCTTCTTCTTTTACTACTCCTAATACCAATAGTACTTCTAGTGGATTTCCCAAACCTTCAGATCCTAACCTTCAGATCCCAAACGAAAGGAATCACTCTTATTACTCTTCTTCTTTTACTACTCCTAATACTCATTCAGATCCTAACTTTCTTCAAACTGTACCCTCTTTTGCTAAGCAAGCCATTGAACTTCCTCACTGAAAAGCTGCAATGCAAGCTGAAATTGATGCCTTGGATAAGAATCACACATGGCAATTGATTCCTACACCATCTAACTCTCTTGTAATTGGCTCAAAATGGGTGTTTGCTATTAAGCAAAGTCTAAATAGTTCTGTCCTCTGATATAAGGCCAGGTTAGTAGCTTTAGGAAACCATCAAATTGAGGGAATAGATTTTACTGAGGTCTTTAGTCCTGTAATTAAACCACCTACAATTCATCTTATTCTAACCATAGTCTTATCATCTAAATGGCCAATAGTACAATATGACTGCATCTAAATGTGTTTACTACTATATTTTAATTTCAAATTAAAGTGCTAATGACTTAAAACTATTTTTTTAGTTTCCTAACTTGTCAATTCTTTATGAAATTATCAGTTGGTTACCTTTCCCTCATGGTTCTCAGAAGATTACAGAGATCATCAAGAAACGATATGATAAACCGTACAAAAAGTTTGGAGATGTCCCTCTTCCGACAAAGAAGCTTTGGTTTAAGGAATGGAAGGTAAAAGTGTTGGGTTGAATAAAATTATTTTGGATTGAATATTGTTCATGTGATTTGAATCTTATAAGTAGCAACTTATGAGTATGTGCAGAGCCACTTTCTTATTGATGATGATGATGATGAGTTTTTCTGGAGGGCTTTCAAGTATAGGACAAATAAGCGATTTAGCCAAATGATGTCAGATATCCGTGAGGGTGTGGATACAACCCACGAATGGCTAATTCCTGCTTACAAAAAGGTGTTAGAAAGGTATTGGGAAACAGATGAGAAATAGAAAAATATAAGGAAAAAAGCAAGAGAGAATCGAGCGTCACTCTTAGGTGGTTCTGTCCATTGCGGTGGTTCTATTCCATTGAGCTCAACTATAGAGAAGATGGTAACATAATTTAAGTGGCTTTAGATCTTATTTAATAGACATCTATTTATGTAAAAAAAAATTATTTTGTATTTTATGTGGAACAGAAGAAGTAGTTGGGTCGTACACCAACCCACGAGGAGGTCTTCACCCACACACTTAAAAGTGACAAGTCTAAATGGGTGGACAAGCACTCTCAAGACACTCATGTGAGATATAGCATAAATGTTAAATTAATGACTTGCTGCCACTTGAATATTTATATGCCCTTTTGTTTTTCGGTCATGTTTTCCACGGTTTATACTTCCCTCTCACAATTGCTTAATTTAATTAGGTCACAAAGTAGAAGTTAATTACCTGATTTATACTTACCTGGTCATGTTTTCCTTTCTTTTTATAGTGCCTTTATCTTCTTTCCTTTCTTGTTCTATTTTGCTCTTTCTGTTTATTTAATAATAAGTATGATTTATTAGTCATGTGTATATGATAAGTACTAACAGTGTACTAGTTAATTAATTTGTAGTATATTAGGTAATAATAATTGCTGCTATGCGGTTTTCGGTTTTTGGTGTCATCATTCAATGTGAGCAAGTAATGTATGCGTGATTCATCCATCAACTTTTGGGGGAATAATCAAGAATATGACAGTGGTAGTGCATGGTTCAGTAAAATTGACAGAAAACTCACCAATCTGTTATGTTGGTTAGGCTTGATTTGTTGACCAACTCACCAACTCTATTTTGGTATCTCTTATGCATATATATATATATATATGCCGAGGCTCAAGCACAAGGAATGGAGCTACAACCAATTGATGAAGATTTGATTTGGGAGGAAGTGTGTGGTGGGCAAAAGAAGAATCGAGTTTACGGAAAAGGGTCATTCTTTTCTAACTCTATCAAGTCTGGAACTACTTCTGCCAATTCTGTATCTGGAAGAGCACCAAGAAATCAAAATTTTGTTCCTGATTTGCGAGAACAGATTCATAATCTCAATGAAGAGCTTTTTCAGCGTGTTACTCAACATACAGATGAGCGTATTAGTAAGTTGTTAGATACACGCTTGACTCGTTTGGAAAAGACTCAAAAGAAGTTAGAAAAGTTGGAACGGGCAATTGGAAAGGCCAAGAAGGAAAAGCTAAAACAAAAGAAATGGAATGAGGCTTTTGTTAGCTATTATGAGAAGGTTAGAGCGTCAAATAGTTCTAGTGCAGTTCCACTACCACTGCCACCACCGCCACCCTCAATGTCTTTGAATGAGGACTATGATGATGATGAGGATGAAGATGACACTGAAGACTATAGCTGATAGTTTTAGCATGGTTGAACAATATACTAGGAATTATAGTTGATGATCAATACATTTTGTTTATATTTTGAATTATATTGACTTGCTTGTTTATAGTACTTTTCTTTTAGTTTGATAATACGATGAATTTGTTTATTTTTTGAAATATTATAAATATTCGAATATAAATTAGATAAAAATTTGTATTAAATTTATATTTATTTTGTATGAAAACAAGTTTATTTTGTAATTAGAAAAAGTAAAAAAAATTCTATTTTACCTTACAGACGAATTTTTTGTCTGTAATCATGATTTTCCAAAGTTTAAATTACAGACGGAAAATCTGTCGGAAAATCCGTCTGTAATTACAGACGAAAAATCTGTCTGAAAATCCGTCTGTAATTACAGATGGAAAATTCGTCTGTAAGTTCGTCGCCTTCAGGAAATGGAGGAAGAATTTACAGAGGGAAAATCCGTCGGTAACTGGTAAAAATCCGTCTGTAATTTTCCGACGGAAAAAAATTCATCGGTAAATAATTTCCGACGGGACTTTTACAGAGGGACAAAATTCGTCGGTAACCAAAAATCCGTCTGTAATAAAGACTAAATCTGTCTGTAAATCTATCTGTATTAATCCATTTTCTAGTTGTATTTTAAGATGACTAAATCTACCTTTTTTTTTTCTAGACTTCAGCTGTATTTTGAAAAAATAGTTGAGTGTGGCTTCTATAATTTATTTTCTCTGAGTCTAACCTATACAAAAGAAGAGTGCCATTTTTTTTAATATAAGAAAATAGCCAACTTTAGTGTTTAAATTTATAATTTAAGATTAATGATTAAAAGTTTATAATTTACCATTTACATTTAAAAATAAAAAAAATATTTTTAAAAAAGTTAACTAATATTGAATGAAAATAGTTAGTTGCTTAATATTACTTTTTTTTTTCGATTAAAACGTACCTAAAAGAAAAAAACAAAACATAAGAGTGCTAATTCATATTGGTCATCTACCCATTAAATTTATGTTTAGTGACGTAAAAGAAATTAATTTAATTGTCCCATAAGGGATGTCTAATTTGATTTTTACAGATATTATCCTTTGATTTCTTTTAACATAAAAATCATGTCTTTCACATTTAGCAAGAGTGTTTGACTTTTTTATTCTTTTATATTAAAAGTTTTGTAAATACAATATTATAATTAGATGATAAACTGATAAATAATAATAAATATAATATATTTGTATCACTTTTGTTTAATTTTATACCCAACGTTTTCTTTCCACCCGATCCTTAACAAAGCATACAAGACAGGGGACACAGTTTGGATAACACTCCCATCCACAACTTGATAGCAACACAAGGTCCTCCTTTACTGCGTTATGGAGAAGTTGGTAACAATATCATTTTGCCCATGTAGTGTAATGTAACGTAACAAACTTATTTAATATTTACATAGATTTGACAAAGAAAAACGCGGGTTGCATGGACTGTACGATTTTCTCCCTAGTTTTTGGGCAGGAGAACGAAATGAGCGAATAGTTAGAGGGGGTAGTAGGCTAGAGGCTAGTAGCTTAGGTAGAACTGTAGAAGTAGAATGGAAGGGACGTGTCGCGTGGAGGAAGGAGGGAGCACGTGCATGGCGAGACAGTTATTGAGCGTCACGTGGTGGGGCCCAGGAGCGCACGAGCACTCACATGCACTTGGCTTGGCTGTTGATGATAGGGACCACACATATCATGTTCCCTCAAATTGCGCCCATGAAATCACCGTTGATCGCGATCACACCTTTCTCTCCATGGGCCCACCCCGCCTTCAAACGTTAATTGCGGATGGACATTCTTACTGCTCCTTCTATTCTTCCTTTCTTGCAACTTGCTAGTAAGTAGTAACTGCTAATTACTATAGTAACCTTGAACAAGCACCTTGCTTTCTGCTCTTTATCGCGTTAAAAAACTTACTTTCAGGACCAATTCTTTTTTAGTTTAATTAAATAAAAACGAGTGGATTGCTTATGTCGCTCCAATCTTTAACAGAGCCAACTCAGGAAGTCTACCAAATCCAGCAATCCACTATCATTTCCCGCCAAATTTTGTAGAGTTTGAATATGACTGGGACCAAATTTAAAGTGTATAAACATATATAAGTGACTAATTTTATTTATCTTATATTGTGATGATGGTAACTAATTCTTTATATATTTAAATAAAATGATGTCTAGGTGGCTGAAAGGAGTCAACAATTACTGTAAGGGCATACTCTAGAATCTAGATGTATGAATGAAATAAATGAAGAATGAAGGTGTTGCGGAAAAGGGTGAAACCAAAATTTGATTACCGTTAGTGGGGACCTCGAGAAGTTAGGATTTTTTATGTCAGCATTCAGCATTTGCAGATGCAGTTAGCCCCACACTACTCACCCTCTCTAATCAGATAATATTTCCAATTTATACCATCCAAGAAGATCGTAATCCTATCCCATCTCCCATCGTTTCTTTATCTTTCTTTTACTTAAAAATATGCATCCTCCACTACCAGAAAGAAAGCACCAAAATCTTACGGTATATTGTTATTTATATAATTTGGGGTGCGTCTCTTTAGTAGTTGAACATAAGAGGATATCGTGATTCGTGCAAGGCTCCACTCCTCATATACTTTCCAAACTTTTTTTTTCTATTCACACTATAGCAAGACCTAGTCTCAAGTCGTAACTTTTAAAGCGAAAGAAGCGACTCAATCAGACAGTGAATAGTAATAATAACGCAACTAATGAACCAATTAGGATTTAGCTATTGTTACAACTTGATTGTACTGTCTAATCAATAAACACGTTCAATATATAATTCGTTTTGTTAAAAGTTAAAACAATGGAAATCCTTTTCATTAGGAAGTTAATTAAACCATAAAAGTACCTATAGTATAACATCACGGAGAAAAATCGTTTGATCTACATTTTTATTTGATTTTGCTTTCTGTCTTTTCTTCCTTATACCGATCGATAACCTAACTTTCATATGTGACGAGCTATCCGTGGCTTCTCACTCTACGCAAAAAGTATCATAATCTTAAATATAGTGAGAGAGGAGCATTGAACCACCCCTACCAAAATAATAAACAAGTTTCTACTTGTAAGATATGCATGATTTTCTTCTCTTTTTAAGATAACGTTCAACTATCTTAGCTAAATATTCAAATCAATTACTAAAATTAATTATTAGTATAAAATATATATTAAAATATAAAATATATATTAAATTAATTTTATAATTTATTTTAATAGCTCATTTTAATATACAGCTAGTATAATAAAAGTTGAATTTATTACCTTTTTTTAAAATTTGTTGACTTTTGTTTCTATCTAGATTAAGAATTCTTTTTGTTGTTGAGTCTGTTAAATTAAAAATTATAAAAATAATTTTATTTTTTCTTTTCACTATAAAAGCTAGAACAGAACAATTCTTTATTTTTTGAATAGCTGTGACTTTTGAAAAATTGATAAAGCAGCAAACACTTTTATTGTCTTATTGAAAGAAAACAGAAGAAGAATAGAGAAAAAAAGAATCACACAGTCAAGTATCCTGGTTTAGCCACCATATGCAATATAACCTACATCTAGTCTCTCCTACAAAAGTGGAAAAATTTCACTATTTTTCTCAAATATTAGAAACATCAATTTTTCTAGGATTCAACCTAATCCTATATGGGACAAACCCAACTTCTACCAAAGTTAGATTTGACTAGGCTCACTCCCTAGACTTTCAACCACTAAGTGCTCACCCAACTTAGCAAGGGAATCCTCTTAAGATCATGTGTACAAAACAGAAAAATATACAAAAGAGTTTGACATAATTTTATGACTTTTTTTGAATAACTCTTTCTAGCTTTTCTCTTCATGGCTTTTACAGTTTTCTCACTTAATGCTTTTTTTCTTCGAAAAAAATAAAGAAAGATAAACACTAACAATAAAAAATTTAATATAAACTCATGAAGGAAAAGAAGGGATAATTTGATTGAAAACTATGAAAACCCAAACTTATGTGCTCACTCTTTACTTTAACTTTTGGTCGTTTACTCCTTTAACAGAGGAGTAAAGCTTCCAAAACTTGAACTTAACTTGAACTGCTTTGACTTCTTCTTCTCCAACTAACACAGCAGGAGCACAGAGAAGAGATGGGACAACAGCAGTGAATAAAGCAAATATACATTTTTACCTAGCTGCTTCTCTTTCTTCTTTTTTCAAATTTTTTTAAAGATTTAAGCCATTCATTAATGTTTTGGCTCTAAATTTTGTTTTTAACCCTTAATTTGTAGCAAAACTTTATAATCTCTATTTTTTTTAAAATTTTTTGTTCAGTGCATGAAGGAGAAAAAAATCTTTAATAAGCTATAAATGAAACACAAAGATAAAAATAGTTTCTTGAATCACCCTTTTAATTTGATCTTTGCATTTTGTCCTAGTCTCAAATTTTCTTCTTTTTTTTCCTTTTATTTTTTAATTTTAGTAATTATTTTTTTTATTTGAATTCTAATCAGAGCTATTTTTTGTTTACTTTTAAAAGTAATCACGTAGATAAAGAAAAAAAAATTGAGTTCAATTACATTTGCTTTAGTTTAGATGGGAGCGTGTTATTATGGTTGATGATAAGTAACTATTCTCTTAGCCATAAATAAGTGAGTTAAATGCTTGTGAGCCTAAATTACCATTGGATCTTGTGTATTATTTTTTTCATTTGAATTTAACTTGCACACTAGCTAAATAAATTATTTACACTACTTTAAAATTTTGACCTAATATTATAATATTTTATCATCATCAAATTATTATTATTATTTCCCTCATGCGCGTTGAAAGGTTCGCTGCCATCAGCTGGAATTCCGAATTTATAGTAACGAGAGCCATTATTTGTAGTGCAATTAATTTGTCCCATTCTATTTGGTAAAGTGGATTGCACTATTGCAGTTATATAATGAGGATATAATTAATACACAAATGTCTCAACTTTGAACTTTCTGATTAACCACTTTAATTTCAGTTATACTCCTAGAAACACTCTCCATCTTAATACACCATGAAATCCAAAAGATTTTAAAAAAAATGGAGCATCATGAATTATAGTTATCTCCAATTAGCATTATTGAATTGAGTGAGTTTTGTCTAATTATTGCCATTGTCGTTACATCTCTCAATAATAATCAATCATGATGTATCATGTATGTTTCAACTACAATAATATCACTAAGGTAATTAACTAATTACGATGTTAACAAAATCAAAGGGAACACATGTATACTTGTCATCGATATGAATAATTGAAGGGGAATAATTGTTATGCAGCATGAACCGTTGCAATTTACAACCTGGTCCATCATTCATGTCCACTTATCCAGCCTAGAAAATTAAATTAGGCAGGCTGTTATTATTTTAAATTGCGGGAATAAGAATCATAAAGTTATTTCTTTATAATTATTTTAAGGGCATTACATGCATGCAAATATGCAATAATTAGATAATTTTGCTCTGATGTATTATCGTAAAATTATTTTATATACGATTATTTAGTTACATAATTACAGCTGAACTCATAATATAATAATTAATTTTTTTATGAAAAACTATAAAAAGATAATAAAAATACTAAATAATGTGAATAATAGAGTAAAAAAAATTAAAATTAAAATCATAAATCAGATTATTAATTAATTATTTTTAATTTTAGATTTTGAAATTTAAAAATAAGGATTTGCGATTAAATCAAATCATAATTGGTACAGTAGTTACACCCAATATCACACTAACCTCCTGTTCTAGTATGAATACCTTGGTGAAAATTCGGCTCTTGATAGTCGTGCCAAACTATAACCTTCAACGCCGAACTTACAAGTTCTGGTAGTCCGAATTTTCGTCCGAGAATATATCACGTTTGTGGGGAGAATGAACAAAGTGGGATAGGTACCTGCAAAGGAACTCCGATACTTAAGTTAGTATTCGGAATTCAATGTATCCTTTTGAGGATAAAATATCATATATTTATAGGTGAAGGAAGATAGGTCAATTACGCTTCTGTTGGCTCTCTATATTAAAGAGCAGTTATTAGAATTTAGTAGGTGACAACACCAGGTCGAACATTTTAATTTTAGAATGTAATTCGTTGAGTCGAAGTGTAACGCCTGGTGCCGAGTTATGGCGCATAATGCCGAGTTATGACATCAGATTTATAACAACCGTATCATAGCCCCCAAGTTTAGTCTGAGAATATTTTTAATGAAGCAGGTTGAGCTTTTGATGAGCAATAATTCGGCGAGTGGGATAGCTTTGGCGCTCCCAGTTCAAAGTACTTTATTAAAAATAATATTAAATAATTACTTTTGAAAAAGTTACAATTTTAAATGAAGAGAGAGATAACTAATGATGGCATTAAAGGGTTTTTCATTTCCAATGCCATCTAGACCGGTGATATGATTGATGGAATGTGTGTGGTAAACTTAACCGGTGGTGGTTACTTTTGCTTAACTGCATTGGAATGCAAATAGTTTCTCCCAAATCATTATTTCATTTGAGTTAAGAATTGCTTTTGAAGGTTGAAAGAAATGAATAAAAGAGGTACATGCTAGTTTTCTTCTTTCTATGTATTCTTTTTTCTGCATCTTTTGAGTTTTTGTTGTTGAAAATGGGTTTCGAGAGAGAAAGAGAGAAAAAGAAAAAAGTGGACTAGTCATATAATTGGGTTAGTGAAGATGTAAAAGTGTGTACATCTTTGTTTACGGATGTGGAAGCTGTATGAGCCCAGACCACCAGCTAGCACGATATTGTCCGCTTTGACACACAAGGCCTCATGGTTTTGCCTTTGATAATAGGGATGATAGCCAAAGTCCCCCCCAACACTCACTCGTCAAAACATGTCATGTTAGGGAAAGGTATCCACACCCTTATAAGGCATGCTTCGTTTCCCTCCCCAACCGATGTAGGACCTTACAATACATCTGTAACAGCCCAGACCACCCGCTAGCACGATATTATCCGCTTTGACACACAAGGCCTCACGGTTTTGCCTTTGACGATAGGGATGATAGCCGAAACCTCCCCCCCCCACACTCACTCGTCAAAATGCGTCATGCTAGGGAGATGTATCCACACCCTTATAAGGCATGCTTCGTTCCCCTCCCCAACCGATGTGAGACCTTACAATACATCTGTAACAGTCCAGACCACCCGCTAGCACGATATTGTCCGCGTTGGCACACAAGGCCTCACGGTTTTGCCTTAGACGATAGGGATGACAGCCGAAACTCCTCCACACTCACTCGTCAAAATGCGTCATGCTAGGGAGAGGTATCCACACCCTTATAAGGCATACTTCGTTCCCCTCCCCAACCGATGTGGGACCTTACAATCCACCCCCCTAAGGGAGCCCAGCGCCCTCGCTGGCACATCGATCCAGGCTCCGCCTCTGATACCATCTGTAACAGCCCAGACCACCCGCTAGCATGATATTGTCTGCTTTAACACACATGACCTCACGGTTTTGCCTTTGACGATAGGGATTATAGCCAAAGCCCCCCACACTCACTCGTCAAAATGCGTCATGTTAGGGAGATGTATCCACACCCTTATAAGGCATGCTTCGTTCCCCTCTCCAACCGATGTGGGACCTTATAATCTACCCCTCTAAGGGAGCCCAGCGCCCCCGCTGGCACATCGATCCGGGCTCTGGCTCTGATACCATCTGTAACAGCCCAGCCGCTAGCACGATATTGTCTGCTTTGGCACACAAGGCCTCACGGATTCGCCTTTGACGATAGAGATGATAGCCGAAGCCCCCCACCCCCCCACACACACTCACAATTTTCACAATTTCTTTATAAGACATAATCAAAACCAAACCAAACCATTTCAAACTCCACTTTTCATCAAAATCGACCCTTTATGTCATACTACCCCAAAATTACCACATTTTCCCTTCACCTTTCCTCATCCACACATCAACATTAATATAACTCAAATATCAAACTTCATTAACAATTTTCCAATTACATTACCAATCGATCAACACCAATATCACATTTATCAATATAATCCACTACTCAACTTTACAAGTCATTCATCCTCATCATATCACTATTAATCATCAATATCAACTCAAAAATCATTATTTCATCAAACATAATCATACAATAACACCCAACAACTCATCAACCATTGAAATCCAATCCTATCCTATGGGTCACTAGCCTAAGTGTCCATGAATATGATATACTACATAGAGAAAACTGAAATCACACCTTGGTCAGTTCCCTTTATGAACCAAATGAGCTTTCAACCAAAATCTAACCACCAATGTAGCTCCAACAAGCACCAACAAGCTCCAAACTCACAATAATCAAGCTATATACATATGAATCACCAAAAATCAACCTAGGGCTCATCATAAATCAAAAGTTCACAAGAGAACAAAGCCTCTTACCTTTCACAACAAATTTGGATGTCAAAATCCAAAGCTAAGCAAGGATTAGAGTGAACCTAAAGATCAAGAATCACAAAAACTCACTTAATAAAAAATCCTAGGTACCCAAAATTTTGAGGAGAAGAACTGAAAGGATTTCAAGATTACCTCTAGAGTTTCTTGGATGGGTTTTGTAAAGCTCTTCACAAGGAACCGTAGCTGCCGACGGCACACAAATCGGAGCTTTATAGTTCAAGATATGACGCGTTTTGACGAGTGAGTGTGGGGGGACTTCGGCTATCATCCCTATCGTCAAAGGCAAAATCGTGAGGCCTTGTTTGCCAAAATAAACAATATCGTGCTAGTAGATGGTCTGGGCTGTTACAGATGGTATCAGAGCCGGAGCCCGGATCGATGTGCTAGCGAGGGCGCTGGACTCCCTTAGGGGGTAGATGTAAGGTCCCACATCGGTTGGGGAGGGAAACGAAGCATGCCTTATAAGGGTGTGGATACCTTTCCCTATCATGACGCATTTTGACAAGTGAGTGTAAGGGGACTTTGGCTAT
Source organism: Arachis duranensis (assembly GCF_000817695.3). Taxonomy (NCBI): domain Eukaryota; kingdom Viridiplantae; phylum Streptophyta; class Magnoliopsida; order Fabales; family Fabaceae; genus Arachis; species Arachis duranensis. The sequence continues at coordinate 93,625,015 of NC_029774.3, read as the reverse complement.
AATTCCTATCGTCAAAGGCAAAATCGTGAGGCCGTGTGTGTCAAAGCAGACAATATCGTGCTAGCGGGTGGTCTGGGTTGTTACAGAAGCTATGAAAGAGATAAATTTGAAGAAGATAGTGAAGATAGGTTCTCGGATTCATGTTAAGTTGTTACCATGTTCCAGTGTTGATTGTGTATATCATAGAGGAGAGGGTTTTGAATTTTTCTTCATGTATAGCTGTGTTCTAGAGGAACTCAGAGTAAAACTTCTATTTTCAGAATTTCAGTGTCAAGTGTTGAGGCAATTGAACTGTGTATCTTCTCAGCTTCATTTTAACAGATGGGTTTTTTTTCTTTGCAAAACTTTGAGGTATTAAAGGAGTATCTGGAAGAAAAACCTTCACTGGAGCTTTTCTTCTCCATGTTCTAGGCCAAAGGTGTCTGGAAAGGTGGCTGGATTAACCTAAATAGTTCACCAGATTTTGCTATTTTTAAGTTATATAAGTCATCGTTTAAAGACTTTAAAGAGTTGTATTTGAAAGTGAGAAGCGTTGAGGACAACTTCCCGTTCTATTTAGATCAGGATTTAGGGGAAAATTTTTCCTTGTGGTGGTGCTCGGAATCTTAGAATATTCTCGGATTTGAAGGGATAAATCCAAGAAATGAATGTATTATTGAGTACTTGGTAGAAGTTGTCGACCAAAAAGAACTCATCTCCGTGTTTGATCTACTGCAATGGGATGAAAACAGGCAACCAGTGATAGATTATTTAGGCAAGCTTCTGAAATGTTGTGGTGTGAAGAAAATTTGAACATTCTATTTACTGTTTGATTACATTTGCTTTCAGGAAAAAAATATTCCAGGATATCTGCTGCCACCCTGAGAGCCCGGGTTAAAAGTAAAAACTTCGAGAAGGAAGGGTCGACTTTAAAAGTGCATAAAGCTGTTGGTGTTAGGGAGGTGTGTAAGACCCGGTTAATTAATGGCTAATTAATCCATAAATGAGAATTTATTCTAGAAAGCCCAAAATGTAATTTTTATGGCTAAATGTGATAGAGGAGATTGAGACGAGAATTTCGATACCAATTTTATAGAATTCAGACCAAGATTGGACCAAACGGGACAAACCGGGCCAACTGGACGCAAAGTGGGCCCTTGGCCCAACTAAACTAAACCAAAACCTATTTTTCAGCACTCTCTCTCCTCACACAACACTAATACACGCTGAAAAAGAGAGGAAATGGGGGAAGAACACTCTCCAAGGTTCTAACCCTCACTTGATCTTCAAACTACCATAACTTTTGATCTAGAGCTCCGATCGCCGCACCGTTTGTGGCCACGCATTTACCGCAGAGAGCTCTACAAAACCCATACAATCAATCTTGAGGTAAGCCACGTTTTGCTCTTCAAATTTCCAGCCTTGTTTTTGAGTTACATGAGCAAAAATGTTGAGATTTTGGGCTCTTTGATGTTATAGGACCCAACTCTCTTGAAGGAGAAGGTTAATCTTGTCTCCTTGGACCTTGGGTGTGGTAAGATTCTCAACCATAGTGTAAATTGTTGTTCTATGATGTTTGGGTATTAAGATGTTGTGTATGGGTATGATGATTGTGGCTTAGGTTGTGTATGTGAGAATATTGGAGCTTGATTGGTGATTTTGAAAAGCTTGAAAAAGGATTTGGTGGTGAAAAATTTGTTCTTGGAAGTGTTGAGGCCTTGAGAGCTTGAGGAAAAAGTGGTTTGGAAGTGCTCTAGTTGAGCTTGGGAAATCAGCTAAGGTATGGTCTCGGTTTCCCGTATCTAATATGTAATGTGGTAAGAAATACTTAGGCTAGAGGCCCTAAGATAGGCATTGAATTGTTGATGTTGTTGAATTGTTGATATATATGATGTGGTCATATATGTGATGATGATTAATGATGCCTTGATGGTATGATGTATGAGAAATATGCATGTTGTGATATATGCTTGATGATTGATTAAGGTTGAATTATGAGTGAAATCATGTTGATGGTGGGTATGATATTGATTATGTACAATGATGGTTGACTGGGAATGGTGTTGTTGAAATTGGCATGAAGAAGAGTATATGAAGTGTCAATGTGTGAGTTGAGGAGGCTTCATGTTGAAATTGATATATTTTGATTGATTTCAAAGAAAAGGGATGAAATTGGCATGTTTTGATTGATTTTGAAAAGAGTTGAAAGTGGCTTGTTTTGAAAATGGCACTTTGTGGTTTTGTATGAAAACATGGTTTTTGGGCATACTTTGACGGGACATAACTTGGACTACGAATCCCCATTTTGTGCCAAATCTATTTAGAAATGAAATTGGATCTGGGATGTCCATGCCGTTCGAAGAACAGGCGAAAAACAATTTAAAATGAGAAAGTTATGTCCGTCGGAAAATTGGGGGTTGAATCTATGAATTCTGCAGCTTTTGACTTAGAAAAATTTTAGCAGAATAATCCCCCGCGCGTAGGCGTACTTGGCACATACGCGTCGTTCTTCTCAAAAGCGTCATCCACGCGTACGCGTGGTGTGCGCGGGCGCGCCGATGCGCTGCACCCAATGCCATCTATTTTTCCGAGAGTTGTGCCAGAGTTGTGCCAACTTTGTGCCTGGGGCGCAAATGCACTCACACATACGTGTGGTTGACGCGTGCGCATCGTTGGCTATTTTTGAATGTGCGCATCCGCGTGAAGGGCGCTTACGCGCCGATGAGTTTTGTGGCCATCCACGCGTACGCGTGGAGTACGCGAGCGCGTGGATCTATTTTCATCCTAAAGTTGATTTTTGAGTTTTAAAAGCCAAATTTCATACTTCGAAGCCTCTGATCTCACCACTTATGTCTTAAATCATCATGATATGCCTAGCTATAAGAAAAGGAGCTAGTGAATGTGGTAATTTGTGAGTGAAGCAAGGGAAAAATGAATGATCAATAAGGATTAAAGATGATTATGTGAGATGTGGAGGATGGCGGCGTAAGTGCTTGTTATGTCATGGGCTGAAGGGCCGTAATTGTTAATGCATTGGCTAGTTATGGATTTAACCGTGAGCCGGATGGCTAGATTATTACCGTGTTACGACGGAGCCATGATTATGGCTAAGTAACCCCCGGATCTTGGGTAGAGACGGGCGATATTTTAGTGGGGAAATTAACGCCTCAAATGGTACAAGAATCCTCGTATGCCTCGGAAGATAGATTTTTTTTGCTATCTTTTTTAGAGAACCCCCTAAAGTTCCAACTAAAAAGACGAAATGACAAAATCTCTTTTTCCGAAGAAAGCATTCATTTTTTCAGTTTCATTTCTTTTTTTCAAAGTAATTCAATTGGTACACGCAAGAAATAGGCCAATTCCTATAACGGTCCTAAGGTAGCGAAATTCCTTGTCGGGTAAGTTCCGACCCGCACGAAATTTCGGTTTTCTACTAGCGGCTTTTAGTATAACCTCAGCTCTTTTTATCAGTCTGAGTAAAAAAAAAGCATCCGTATTCTTTTTGATCTCTTATCAATTTCATAAAATGGACTTTCTATAGACCCCCAACGACCAATTCTCCCATGAATAGCTAAATGCATATATGCTGTTGAATGAATTGTGAATGTTGCACTTCCACTGTTGGAGATGAGAGTTTCCCTGGAAGAAACCAAGTGGCTAGCCACCACGTGCTCCAAGTTGAGACTCGAAGCTCTTTTGACCCTATGTCGTCAGGGTGGCCGGGCACTGTGAAAGCCCCCGATGAGCTCACCCCCGTAAATATTCACCAGTGAGGGTGATGGATATGGATCATGATTATGATCAAGTTTATATTGAGTATAACTCGAGTTGGGGAGACACGACAGAGGGATAGTCCAATGGTTAGCTACCAAGACTTGTCGGGTTGGCTCTATAACCGACAGATGATATCATCAGCCATTAGGGACAGGCATTCATCATATGCATACTATGTGAATTCTTTGAGACTGCTTATTTGACTGCATATTACTTGCTAATTGTCTAAATGCCTTATCTGTTCCTATTTGTATATCTCTTGTTTGAAATAATTGTGTTTGCTATATTATACTCCTGCTGGTGGTTGGGAGGTCTGAAGAAATTGGAAAGGGAAGTATTAGTTAGACTGAATAATCTTTAGTCAGATGCCCTTTATGTTTTAGCTTGTTAATAAGCTTTGATATATCTGGAGGAAGTTCTAGGATTGCCTTCGGCTTTCCTCTATTATTATGTATTATATCTGTGGAAGCTATTACCATGCTGGGGACCTCTGGTTCTCACCCATGCAGATTTTATGATTTTCATATGCAGGACGTGAGGCTTCTCGCTGAGGCATACTGGAGACTTCTGGATTAGCGAAGATCCTTTGTTCTCGGGACTCTGTTTTGGTTTATATGTTTTGCTTAGATACTTTTATCTCCATTAAATAATACAAGCTGTGATGACTCCTTTTATAGGAGATTTTGGAGAATAGGTTCTCAGTTTTTGTGTCCCTTTGGGTTTTCCTTGGGGTTTTCCTTATTTTATTCACTTGTATATATACGTTGCTATGCTCGGACCGGTTATCTTCACAACTGGATTTTGTGTTTTGATATTCTCGTTTTTGACACTCTTTTGTATATATATAATCTCGCGTTGGTTCATCCTTGTTCGTTACGTTATCAATCGAAGTGTTGCGCTTTTGAGTTGCGATTTTTGTTTACCCCCTTTTTTCTTCAAAGGCTCATAGTTATAATCAATCATTCATACTACTATATGTACTAAATTTTTATTTTAGAGGTCGTAATACCTTGCCATCTCTGAATTATGACTTAAGCATAAGACTTTGTATGGTAAGGTGTTACATTATGGTATCAGAGCAGTTCGTTCCTGTAGAGCCTGAGGGACGGACTGACTATGCTTCTGTGCATTCTCTGTATGTGTGTGATGTGCTATTAGTATATCTTCTTGATATAATTGACATAAACATTCATGAGCATGCATTTGGGACTTTGAAGCACTAGACTTCCGATATTGAGACTGATCAACTTAATATCGATTATTTGGTGTGTATAGGGACCAAATGGCGCCTCATGGGCACGGTAGAGGCCGTGGAAGAGGTCGTACTAATGCTCGTACGTCGGAGATTAACCCTAACAATCCGGTGAACTTTATGACGGTGTTAGAGAATATGGCTGCCGCTATGCAAGCCACTACTGAGGCTCTTGTTCAACAGATGAACAACCATAGTAATGATGGAGGTGGAGTTCAGGGCCCGATGATACTGGCAAACTTTTTGAAGGTTAATCCACCTAAGTTCAAGGGAACTACTAGCCCAACAGAGGCTGATACATGGTTTCATGCTATGGAGCGAGCATTACAAGCGCAAGTGGTACCTGAAGGACAGCGTGTCAAGTTTGCTACCTATTTGCTCACTGGTGAAGCGTCACATTGGTAGCAAGGTATCCGACGTCTTCTGCAGCAGGGTGATGACTATATCACCTAGAATGTCTTCCAAGAGGAGTTCTATAAGAAGTACTTTCCGACTTCTGTCAGGACGGCTAAGGAACTTGGGTTACTGCAGCTGAAGCAGGGTACCATGTCCGTATCTGAGTATACTGATAAGTTTGAAGAGCTGTTCAGGTTCTCTCGTATGTGTCAAGGGACTCTGGTGGAATATGAGGAATGGAAGTGTGTTAAGTATGAAGGAGGACTCCGGAGCGATATCTTCAGCTCAGTGGGACCAATGGAGATCAGAACTTTCTCTGAATTGGTGAACAAGTGTAGAGTTGCTGAAGAGTGTGTAAAGAAGGCAGCTACTGAGAGAGGGAGTAACAAAAGTTCATTCCCACAGAACCGAGGGAAGAGCTTCGCACCTAGAGGTCCGCCTTTCAAGAGGGGAAGCTCTTTCAGGAGGCCCAACAACAACAACTCCCAAGGGAAAAGATATGGGAAGCAGCCTCAGAATGAGCAACCTTGTACTAGGTGTGGGAGTCACCATCCGGAAGTCCCATGCAAGGCCGGATGGGGCTTATGCTACAATTGTGGAAAAGCGGGTTATAAAGCCGCCAACTGTCTGGAGAAGCAGAAACAAGGTGCTGGGAAAGCACAACAGACTGGTCGGGTGTTCACCACCTCAGCTATAGGTGCCGAGGGATCCAAGACACTCATTCGAGGTAACTGTGAAATAGCTGGTCAAACTTTAAATCCTTTATTTGATTCGGGAGCATCGCATTCATTCATTGCATTTGAGAAAGCCCATGAGTTAGGATTGAACATTGTAACCTTAGGTTATGACCTAAAAGTATATAATGCTACCCATGAAGCCATGGTAACTAGGCTAGGATGCCCGAGAGTTTCCTTTAGGTTCAAGCAGCGTGATTTTGTTCATAATTTAGTCTGCTTGCCAATGATCGGTCTTGATCTTATCTTGGGGTTGGACTGGTTATCTGAGAACCATGTCCTGCTTGATTCTTCTACAAAGTCGGTGTACTTTATGCCGGAGGATACAGAAAGGCCGGTCGTGGTGAATAATTATTACTTGAATTCGATGATGGTAAACTGTTCCAGAACTGAATGTCAGGGTATCCTGTTGTTAACCGCGGGTGTTTCAGGTGATGATCAAAGGTTGGAGCAGATTACGATTGTGTGTGAGTTTCCGGAAGTGTTTTCCGATGATATTGATGAGTTTCCACCTAACCGAGAGGTTGAGTTTGCTATTGAATTGGTGCCTGGGGCGGGACCAATCTCGAGTGCTCCTTATAGGATGTCATCGTTAGAGATGGACGAGCTAAAGTCTCAGTTAGAGGATTTGTTGGGTAAGAATTTTATATGACCAAGTGTCTCTCCGTGGGGTGCGCCAGTTCTACTGGTAAAGAAGAAAGATGGGAGTATGCAACTCTGTGTGGATTACAGGCAGCTGAACAAGGTCACAATAAAGAATAAGTACCCATTGCCGAGAATTGATGATCTTATGGATCAGTTACAAGGAGCTAGAGTTTTCTCCAAGATCGATTTGTGATCCGGTTATCACCAGATAAAGGTGAGGGGTGAGGATATCCCTAAGACCGCTTTTAGGACCCGTTATGGTCATTACGAGTACACTGTGATGTCTTTTGGATTGACGAACGCTCCTGCAATGTTTATGGATTACATGAATAGAGTTTTCCGTCCGTTTCTGGATAAATTCATTGTTGTCTTCATTGATGACATACTGATTTATTCCAAGACTGAGGAAGAGCATGCAAAACACTTGAGGATCGTGTTGCAGATTCTAAAGGAGAAGAAACTCTATGCGAAACTGTCTAAGTGTGAGTTTTGGAAGAGTGAGGTGAAGTTTTTGGGTCACGTGGTGAGTAAGAAGGGAGTAGCCGTAGATCTAACTAAGGTGGAGGCTGTGATGAATTGGAAGCAGCCAACCACCGTAACGGAGATAAGGAGTTTTCTGGGCTTAGCTGGCTATTACCGAAGGTTTATCAAGGGCTTTTCATAGATAGCCTTGCCAATGACAAAGTTAACCCGCAAAGACACTCCGTTTGTTTGGACTCCTAAGTGCGAGGAGAGCTTTCAGGCATTGAAGAAAAAGTTGACCACTGCACCTGTGTTAGTGTTACTTGAGCCGAACGAGCCATTTGAGGTGTACTGTGATGCCTCATTAAAGGGTCTAGGGTGCATGCTGATGCAGCATCATAATGTGGTGGCGTATGCCTCACGGCAGTTGAGACCGCACGAAGTTAATTACCCTACGCACGATTTGGAACTTGCTGCGGTTGTGTTTGCCTTGAAGGTATGGAGGCATTACCTCTATTGGGTTAAGTTCCAAGTTTTCTCTGATCATACCGTGTTGTAGATTCTAAAGGAGAAGAAACTCTATGCGAAACTGTCTAAGTGTGAGTTTTGGAAGAGTGAGGTGAAGTTTTTGGGTCACGTGATGAGTAAGAAGGAAGTAGCCATAGATCCAACTAAGGTGGAGGCTGTGATGGATTGGAAGCAACCAACCACCGTAATAGAGATAAGGAATTTTCTGGGCTTAGCTGGCTATTACCGAAGGTTTATCAAGGGCTTTTCACAGATAGCCTTGCCAATGACAAAGTTAACCCGCAAAGACACTCCGTTTGTTTGGACTCCTGAGTACGAGGAGAGCTTTTAGGCATTGAAGAAAAAGTTGACCACTGCACCTGTGTTAGTGTTACCTGAGCTGAACGAGCCATTTGAGGTGTACTGTGATGCCTCATTAAAGGGTCTAGGGTGCGTGCTGATGCAGCATCATAATGTGGTGGCGTATGCCTCACGGCAGATGAGACCGCACGAAGTTAATTACCCTACGCACGATTTGGAGCTTGCTGCGGTTGTGTTTGTCTTGAAGGTATGGAGGCATTACCTCTATGGGGTTAAGTTCCAAGTTTTCTTTGATCATAAGAGCTTGAAATATCTCTTTTATCAGAAAGAGCTTAATATGAGGCAGAGGAGGTGGATGGAATTATTGAAAGACTACAACTTTGAGTTGAATTACCATCCGGGAAAGGCGAACGTAGTGGCGGATGCGTTAAGTCAGAAGTCGTTATATACGGCTTGGATGATGCTTCAAGAGGAGAAGTTACTTAAGGGATTCGAGAGTCTGAAAGTTGGTGCTCGAGAAGTATCCGGAACTTTGTGTTTGAGCCGATTAAAAATCTCAAGTGATTTTAAGTCTGAACTCCTAAAGGCTCATGAAAATGATGAAGCGTTATGGAAGGTGTTACCGGCTATTGAGCAAGGGAAACAGTGGAGAGTGTCGGAGGAAAAAGATGGGTTATGGAGATTCAAGGGTAGGATCATTGTGCCGGATGTTGGCACTTTGAGGCAAGATATTTTAAAGGAGGCACACAAAAGTGGATTCTCCATTCACCGTTCCGCAATGGAAGTGGGAAAGTATTGCAATGGACTTTGTGTCGAAATTGCCAAGGACTAGGGCTAGTTTTGATGCTATTTGGGTGATTGTAGACCGACTGACGAAGTCCGCTCACTTTTTACCCATTCGGATGACTTACACCCTTGAGGAGCTAGCACGGTTATACATAAAGGAAATTGTGAGACTTCATGGTATACCTGCTACTATAGTCTCTGATAGAGATCCTCGTTTCACTTCAAGGTTCTGGGGTGCATTTCAGAAAGCTTTTGGAACCCGATTAAGCTTGAGTATAGCTTACCATCCTCAAACAAATGGTCAATTCGAGAGGACGATCCAAACACTAGAGGATATGTTGAGAACTTGTGTTTTGGACCAATCGGCGAGTTGGGATCGATATATGCCATTAGTGGAATTTGCATACAATAATAGTTACCATGCAAGCATCGGACTGGCTCCGTATGAGGCATTGTATGGGAGGAAATGTCAATCTCCGCTATGTTGGTAGGAAGCTGGAGAGAAAGGCTTGTTGGGGCCGGAGATGATAGCTGAGACCACTGAACAAGTCAAGAAAATCCGAGATAGGATGCTTACGGCGGAGAGTCGTCAGAAGAGTTACGCCGATCAGACGCGAAAACCCTTGGAATTTGAGGAAGGAGATCATGTTTTCCTTAAGGTTACTCCAACTACAGGAGTAGGTAGGGCGATTAAGGCAAAGAAGTTGAATCCTAGATACATTGGTCCATTTCAGATCCTGGAGAAGATTGGACCGGTGGCATATGAGATGGCTCTACCACCACACCTTTCGAACCTGCACGACGTATTTCACGTGTCGCAGCTTCAAAAGTACACTCCTGATGCTAGCCATGTGTTGGAATCTGAATCGGTTCAGTTAAGAGAAGATTTGACGCTTCCAATGGCTCCTGTTAGAATTGATGATACTAGTATCAAACGGTTGCGTGGAAAAGAGGTTTCATTAGTCAAAGTGGCATGGAGTCGAGGCGGTGTTGAGGAACACACTTGTGAACTTGAGTCAGAGATGCGAATGGATTATCCACACTTATTCTCAGGTAATTGCATTTGAATTTTGTGGGCAAAATTCCCAATTAGGTGGGTAGAATGTAAGACCCAGTTAATTAACGGCTAATTAATACATAAATGAGAATTTATTCTAGAAAGCCCAAAATGTGATTTTTATGGCTAAATGTGATAGAGGAGATTGAGACGAGAATTTCGATACCAATTTTATAGAATTCGGACCAAGATTGGACCGAACGGGCCAAATCGGGCCAACCAGACCCAAAGTGGGCCCTTGGCCAAACTAAACTAAACCAAAACCCAAGTTTTCAGCACTCTCTCTCCTCACACAACACTAATACACGTTGAAAAAGAGAGGAAATGGGGGAAGAACACTCTCCAAGGTTCTAACCCTCACTTGATCTTCAAACCACCATAACTTTTGATCTAGAGCTTTGATCGCCGCACCGTTTGCGGCCATGCGTTCACCGTGAAGAGCTCTACAAAACCCATACAATCAATCTTGAGGTAAGCCACGTTTTGCTCTTCGAATTTCCAGCCTTGTTTTCGAGTTGCATGAGCAAAAATGTTGAGATTTTGGGCTCTTTGATGTTATAGGACCCAATTCTCTTGAAGGAGAAGGTTAATCATGTCTCCTTGGACCTTGGGTGTGGTAAGATTCTCAACCCTAGTGTAAATTTTTGTTCTATGATATTTGGGTATTGAGATGTTGTGTAAGGGTATGATGATTGTGGCTTAGGTTGTGTATGTGTGAATATTGGAGCTTGATTGGTGATTTTGAAAAGCTTGAAAAAGGATTTGGTGGTGAAAAATCTGTTCTTGGAAGTGTTGAGGCCTTGAGAGCTTGAGGAAAAAGTGGTTTGGAAGTGCTCTAGTTGAGCTTGGGAAATCGGCTAAGGTATGGTCTCGGTTTCCCGTATCTAATATGTAATGTGGTAAGAAATACTTAGGCTAGAGGCCCTAAGATAGGCATTGAATTGTTGATGTTGTTGAATGGTTGATATATATGATGTGGTCATATATGTGATGATGATTATTGATGCCTTGATGGTATGATGTATGGGAAATATGCATGTTGTGATATATGCTTGATGATTGATTAAGGTTGAATTATGAGTGAAATCATGTTGATGGTGGGTATGATATTGATTATGTACAATGATGGTTGATTGGGAATGGTGTTGTTGAAATTGGCATGAAGAAGAGTATATGAAGTGTCAATGTGTGAGTTGAGGAGGCTTGATGTTGACTTTAATATATTTTGATTGATTTCAAATAAAAAGGATGAAATTGGAATGTTTTGATTGATTTTGAAAAGACTTGAAAATGGCTTGTTTTGAAAATGGTACTTTGTGGTTTTGTATGAAAAACATGGTTTTTGGGCATAATTTGACGGGACATAACTTGGACTACGGATCTCCTTTTTGTGCCAAATCTATTTAGACGGGATGTCCATGCCGTTCGAAGAACAGGCGAAAAACAATTTAAAATGAGAAAGTTATGTCCGTCGGAAGATTGGGGGTTGAATCTATGAATTCTGCAGCTTTTGACTTAGAAAAATTTTAGCAGAATAATCCCCCGCGCGTAGGCGTACTTGGCACATACGCGTCGTTCTTCTCGAAAGCGTCATCCACGCGTACGCGTGGTGTGCGCGGGCGCGCCGATGCGCTGCACCCAATGCCCAGCCATTTTTCCGAGAGTTGTGCCAACTTTGTGCCTGGGGCGCAAATGCACTCACGCGTACGCGTGGTTGACGCGTGCGAGTCATTGGCTATTTTTGAATTTGCGCGTCCGCGTGAAAGGCTCTTACGCGCCGATGAGTTTTGTGGCCATCCACGCGTACGTGTGGAGTACGCGAGCGCGTGGATCTATTTTCATCCCAAAGTTGATTTTTGAGTTTTAAAAGTCAAATTTCATACTTCGAAGCCTCCGATCTCACCACTTATGTCTTAAATCATTATGATATGCCTAGCTATGAGAAAAGGAGCTAGTGAATGTGGTAACTTGCGAGTGAAGCAAAGGAAAAATGAATGATCAATAAGGATTAAAGATGATTATGTGAGATGTGGAGGATGGCGGTGGAAGTGCTTGTTAAGTCATGGGCTGAAGTGCTGTAATTGTTAATGAATTGGCTGGTTATGGATTTAACCGTGAGCTGGATGGCTAGATTATTGCCGTGTTACGGCGGAACCATGATTATGGCTAAGTATAAATGCATATATGCTATTGAATGAATTGTGAATGTTGCACTTCCACTGTTGGAGATGAGAGTTTCCCTGGAAGGAAGCAAGTGGCTAGCCACCACGTGCTCCAGGTTGAGACTCGAAGCTCTTTTGACCCTATCTCGTCAGGGTGGCCGGGCACTGTGAAAGCCCCGGATGAGCTCACCCCCGTAAATATTCACCAGTGAGGGTGATGGATATGGATCATGATTATGATCAAGTTTATATTGAGTATAACTCAAGTTGGGGAGACACGACAGAGGGACAGTCCAATGGTTAGCTACCAAGACTTGTCGGGTTGGCTCTATAACCGACAGATGATATCATCAGCCATTAGGGACAGGCATTCATCATATGCATACTATGTGAATTGTTTGAGACTGCTTATTTGACTGCATATTACTTGCTAATTGTCTAAATGCCTTATATGTTCCTATTTGTATATCTCTTGTTTGAAATCATTGTGTTTGCTATATTATACTCCTGCTGGTGGTTGGGAGGTCTGAAGGAATTGGAAAGGGAAGTATTAGTTAGACTGAAGAATCTTTAGTCAGATGCCCTTTATGGTTTAGCTTCTTTATAAGCTTTGCATTATCTGGAGGAAGTTCTAGGATTGCCTTCGGCTTTCCTCTATTATTATGTATTATATATGTGGAAGCTGTTACCATGCTGGGGACCTATTGTTCTCACCCATGCGGATTTTGTGGTTTTCAGATGCAAGACATGAGGCTTCTCGCTGAGGCATACTGGAGACTTCTGGATTAGCGAAGATCCTTTGTTCTCGGGACTCTGTTTTGGTTTATATGTTTTGCTTAGATACTTTTATCTCCATTAAATAATACAAGCTGTGATGACTCCTCTTATAGGAGATTTTGGAGAATAGGTTCTCAGTTTTTGTGTCCCTTTGGGTTTTCCTTGGGGTTTTCCTTATTTTATTCACTTGTATATATACGTTGCTATGCTCGGACCGGTTATCTTCACAACCGGATTTTGAGTTTTGATATTCTCGTTTTTGACACTCTTTTGTATATATATATTCTCGCGTTGGTTCATCCTTGTTCGTTACATTATCGATCGGAGTGTTGCGCTTTGAGTTGCAATTTTTGTTTACCCCCTTTTTTCTACAAAGGCCCCTAGTTATAATCAATCATTCATACTACTATATGTACTAAATTTTTATTTTAGAGGTCGTAATACCTTGCCATCTCTGAATTATGACTTAAGCATAAGACTTTGTATGGTAGGGTGTTACAAGGTGAATCAGCCTAAACTGAAAAGGAAAAAGGTTATTTTGAAAAAGAGAAAGACTGATGTGGTGGATTTGTCTGAGGGTTCCGAGGAAGATAGGGATGAGGTTCCAATTGAAGAAATTCATGGTTTTTTTGAGAATCTGAAAAAGTTGCATGACGTTGCCGAGCAAAGTGATGCCTCGTCGCTATGAAGGAAGGATTTTCCTTATATGGTCATTGCCGATGAGGTTTGCCAGTCACCGGTAGATGTGTCTCTGGCAAACGAGGTTGGGGATGTCGCCATTGATCAATATATGCAGGTATGTTTTGTGGTTGTTTTATAAGTGTAATTATTGATTGGGTTTTTTTTATCTATATTTTCTATGGCTTTTGTTTGGCTGTGCAAGATGCTTGGCTTTTGGCTGGTGAGCTTAGAGCGTAGCCAAGAAAATAAGCATCGAAAACTTACCAGGCAGAAGCAAGATTCGAATTTGAAAGAGGAATTGGCTTTAAAAAATACCAAAGTAGCCGAGTTGGAAACTAAGTTGTCTAAGAGTGAGAAGGAGTTGAAGCTGATGAATAAAATTATGCAAAGGAGGTGGAGGATCATAAGAAAAAGGAGGCCGACCTTTCTTGCATGAGTGCTTAGATTATTGAGGTGACGACGAAGTTGAAAGAGATGGAAAAACATAAGGAGGCAGAAATCCTGGATTCGTTTGTGGAAGGGTTTGAACGGGCTTCATTGCAGGCAAAGTTTCTTGCTCTTGAGTTTGACTTTTCTCAGATAGATCCAAGAAGGATAGTTCAAGATGGAACCATGGTTGAAGATGATGGTGCAGCTGAAGAGGAGAACGAGAATGTCAAGTAGTCTAATTTTAATTGGACTTATGTATTGTTAACTTTTTGTGTTTGTTTATGATTTGAGTGGCTCTTAGAGAGCTTTTTGAACTTTTATAATTGTGACATCTAAAACAATATGAACGTTTAGATGCGTTTGCCAAAATTGCTTTTGATTGCTGTTTAATTGGTAAAGTCTTTTGCATGGCTTGCTTGATAGTAATATATTTTATGGTATTTGTATTTGGTTGACCTTAGTCAATAGTTGTTTAATGGTTATTTCTCAAAAAGATATAAGTAAGAAGATAGGATAATATAGATTGGAATTTCGAATTTAATATTTGAGATCGGTATAATGTGATTTTGAATAAAAGTCGGTAAAATAGAGGTTTGAGTTCGAACAAAAATGAAAAATAGCAAGTCAGAGTAAACAAAAATATAGTATTATATATGTATTGATAGACCTTTGATTACAAAGGTGCAGGTAGGCAAGCCTCATTAAAATCTCTCCAAACAAAATCCTTATCGAGAAAAATCTTGTGAGTAGGAAAAAAAATACTTGCCTTTTCCTGACTTTAACTGTAATATAATTTTAAAGATGAGACATTCTAGGTACTTGGAAAAGAATTACCATCGAGTGATTGTGATCGATAGGCCCCATTACCGAGTACTTCAATAACTCGGAAAGGACCTTCCCAATTTGCTGCTAATTTGCCATGGTGTGGTGGTCTTCTAGCTTGTTATGTTTTCCTCAGCACCAAGTTGTTGACTTGAAATGATCTTGGTTGAAGTCGTTTGTTGTGTCGCCGAGCTATATAATGCTGCATAGCTCGGTGACAAATTTCTGTGAGAAGTTGGACTTCTTCAATTGTGTCTAGATCTTGTCGTCGTGCTTCATCATCGTTCTCAAGATCGGCAAGTTGATTTCGGAGTGAAGATTCAGATATTTCCACAGATATCATTGATTCAGAACCATATACTAAACGAAATGGTGTTTCTTTTGTGGTTGAATGTACAATAGTGTTGTATCTTTAAATTATTTCTGGGATTAATTCTGACGAAAGGACCTTAGCATTGTCAAGCTTTTTCCGCAAGGCGTGTAAGATGACCTTGTTGGCAGCTTCTGCCAGGCCGTTTGTTTGTGGATGTTCAACTGACGAAAAATGGTGTTTGATTCCTAAATTCTGCAAAAAAAGGGGTGAATTTGTTATCGACAAACTAGCAACCATTATCAGTGATAATGTGTTGAGGTATGCCGAATCGATAGTTAATATTTTTTCACAAAAGGAAATCATATGTTGAGACGTAATTTTTGCCAAAGGTTGAGCTTCTATCCATTTTGAAAAGTAATCGATTCTGACAATTAAAATTTTTACCTGTTCAAGTGCTAATGGGAAGGGGACGAGTATATCTAGCCCCCATTGATTAAATGGCCAAGTTACCTCGGAATTGTGCAGGACCTCGGCCAATAGGTGGGTGAGTGGTATGTGCTTTTGGCAGTTTGCACATGTTTTGACTTTTTCAATGCTGTCTTTTTACAGTGTTGGCCAGTAGAATCCTGCTCGGAGTATCCTAGATGATAGACTTTCTAGCGCCGACGTGTGTACCACATATGCCTTTGTGAGTTTCGGTGAGTGCGAGGTCGGACTCAGTTCTGGAAGACATTTTAATAATAGACGAGAAAAACCTCATTTGTACAAAGAGTTATTGTATACAGTGAAAAAGGACGCTTGACGTCGAAATTTTTGAGCATTTTGAACTCCATTCAGGATGGTTCCAGATTTGATATATTCTATGTAAGGAGTTCGCCAATCCTCGCCCTGTTCTATGCTTAAAACATCGGTTAGAGTTATACTTGGAGTAAGGAGTGTAGATTGATAAAAAGAAGAGGTAAGTGCTTGTAAGCATGCAAGTTTTGACAAGATATCAGCTCGGTGATTATTTTCTCGAGGTATGTGATGTATCTCAAATTTGGAAACTTTTGAAATTGATGTTTTGACAATGTCAAGGTATTTTGATAATAAAGGATCTTTTACGTGATAGAAATTGTTTACCTGTTGCACGACTAGCAAGGAGTCACAATATACCTTTAGGTCAGTAATATTTAGGTCGGCTGCAAGTTTTAGACCGGCAATTAGAGCTTCGTATTCAGTTTGATTGTTGTTGGCTGTGAATGATAGGTGTAGAGATTGCTCTAGAACAAAACCATTGCCATCTACGAGTATGACTCCGACTCCGCACCCTTGAGGGTTAGAGGCGCCGTCCACATAAAGTGTCCATTCAGTTGTTTGAGTCGTTGAGCCTGGGCTTGTAAATTTGGCTATAAAATCTACCAAGTATTATGACTTGATTTGACCTCTGCTCTAGTACTTAAGATCAAACTCGGAGAGTTTGGCAGACCACTTTATGAGTCGGCCTGCCATCTGTGGTTTGTATAGCACTTCTCTCAAAGGTTGATTGGTTCTGATGTAAATGGTATGACTTTGAAAGTATGGTTGAAGGCACCGAGCTGAAAAGATCAAGGTTAGTGCTAAGTTTTCAATTTTTGGGTAACAAAGCTCACCATTCTGCAGGGACTTACTGATAAAGTAAATATGTTGTTGTGCTTTCTGCCTCTCTGTAACAAGGACAAAACTTATTGCCCAGTTAGTAATAGATAAATATAAATAAAGCTCTTCCCCAAGAAAGGGTTTTTGTAAAATAGGGGGTTTTGAGAGGGTTGTTTTGATTTCTAAAAAAGCCTTTTTACATTTATCAGTCCAGATAAAATTGTTTTTTTTTTTTACATTAGAAAAAAGCAGAATGATTTAGAAGAAAGGCATGGTAAGAATCTGGATAGGGCAATAAGTCTCCCTGCTAGTCTTTCGACTTCTTTGATTGTCTATGGACTAGCCATGTCTGATATAGCTCGGCACTTTTCAGGATTAGCCTTAATTCCTCGGTTTGTAAGCATGAATCCAAGGAATTTTCCTCCTTGAACTCCGAAAGCATACTTCTCTAGGTTTAGCCACATATTGTATTGTCGGATTTGGTTGAAGATCTCCAGGAGGTCCTCAAGATGGTTGTCATCGAGCTTAGTTTTTGCCACCATATCGTCGACATAAACCTCCAAGTTCTTGCCGATTTGGTTAGTCCATGAGCTGTTGATATGTTGCAGCTATATTCTTAAATCTAAAAGGCATGACCATATAAAAATAATTTCCATAAGCAGTAATGAAAGCAGTTTTATTTTGGTTAGAGGGGTGCATCAGAATCTAACTATAACCAGAGTAGGCATCCATGAAACTTTAAATTTTATAACCGGAAGCATTGTCTGCGAGACAGTCAATTGAGGGTAGTGGGTAGGCATTTTTTGGGAATGCCTTGTTGAGATCTGTGAAATCCATGCACATGCGCCATTTACCATCTATTTCTTTACCATTACTACGTTTGCCAACCACGTAGTGAACCGAATTTCTTTAAAGAATCCGGTGTTGATTAGTTTCTTAGTCTCTTCCAAGGATGCCCGTGTCTTTTTGTCACCCAAGTTGCATTTCTTCTGAGCTATAGGTATGGAAAACGGATCTAACGCCAGCTTGTGGGAAATAACTGAAGGATCAATCTCGGGCATATCAGCTGATGTCCATGCAAACAAATCGGCATGTTGCTGCAAAAATCTCTAGCATAAGATTTTTTCCTCTAAGCTGAGAGTTGTACCTACAAAAGTAAATTTTTGTGGCTTGTTATTGAAATATATTTTTTCGAAATCTTCTGTAGGTGTTGGTCGCTCAAGGAACTTGGCTCTAGGGCCGAGATCGGCAAGCTCTGGGAGTTCGTTGTAGCTGCTGACGTTATTCACTTGTGGTCCTATAGCTCGGCTTGGTTATTTAAGACTGATATTGTAACACTAATGAGCTTCATGATGGTCGTTGTGAATGGTAGCGATAAGGTCGTCCTGCACAGGGAACAAGTTCACATGAGAAGCCGACCAAGTCAGCCGTAGAGGGTTGGAGGATGTTGTCACTTAGTTTCATTTTCTGGAAAGTGGAATAGAATAGGACATCTGCACTGCTTCCAAGATCGAGTAATACCTTGCGTACTAAAAGGTCACCTAATTGAATAGAGATTACCACTGGATCATCTAGATTTGGGGTTTGGGCATTGAGATTGGATGCCTAGAATGTAATATGTGGGAAAAGGAAAGGTGCTTGGTTGTCACTGTGGTTTCCTTCTACCGACAACAAAGCTCGGTAGCGCTTTCGTGCCAAGCTTGTTAATCCTCCACCTACAAAACATCCAGAGATGCAATTAATGATGCCTCGTGGTTGGTCATGGTGACTTGAGGTTGCTTTGTCTTTGTCTCGGGAGTGTTGTCCTATCGAGGTATTGTCAGTGAGAATGATGTGCCTTTTTTGTATATGGCCACTGATATACTTGTCTAAATGACCTTGCCGAGCTAGTCGCTCTAAAATATCTTTAGCAATTACACACTCGTCAGTGGTATGTCCATGTTTTTTTAAGAAAAGTGCAGAATTTTGATTTATCCACATTCTTCGTATCTTGATAGATACCAGCCTTCCGTGGTGGTTTGATCAATTTTGAGTTGAGGATCCCCTTGATGATATTGTCCCTCTTGGTGTTAAACTGAGGATATGATTCATATCGAAGGGTTAGTTTAGAATTTTTCTTACTGTCCCGAGCTTTATCCTCTTCTTTATACTGTGGCTTTTCTGCTTTCTGAGCTTGTCGGAGCTCCTCGATACCAATATGACCTTTCACTTTTTCGTGAAATTCTGCAAAAGTCTTCGATTTGGCAACATCAATGGCCTCTTAAAATTTTCCTGGTCGGAGTCCACTTTTGATGGCGTGTAAATGTACTTCGGGGTGAAGATCTGGTATACTGATCGCCACTTTTGTAAAGTGAGTTATCTAGTCTTTGAGGCTTTCATTCTGGCCTTGTTTGATTGTGTTCAGGTAGTCAGAATCGTGCAGGTAGATAGCTGATCCAGCAAAATGCTCCTTGAAAAGCTTCGCTAGTTCCTGAAAATGAGAAATGGAATCTGCAGGCAAAGAACAAAACCAATCAAGTGAAGGACCGTCTAAATAAGATGGAAAACAACGACATAAGACTTTATCGGATGCACCGTTTACTATCATTATGTATCTGAACTTTTTGATGTATTTCTTTGGATCGCCTAATTTGTCGTATGGGGTTAAGGTAGTTGGTAAGGTGAACCTTCTATCCATTTCGAAATTCATCACCTCAGCCGTGAATGGCCCAGCTGAGTTGTCGGGCTCGTTGTCCTCGTTTTCTGGCCGAGCTTCTTCATTTTGCGAAGGTTGAGCTTCTTCATTCCGAGCAGTTTCAGAGACATGTGTTGGACCAGATTGATGCTCGGCCTCTTCTGTTCGTTCTTGACGGCCATCATTGTTTTCAATCTGAGCATTCGTTAACTTGGCGATCTGGTTCGCCATTCTTTGATTTTCCTCCGCCATACGCTGGTTGGCTTGTTGCAACTCAGTTACCATCTGGAGAAGTTTGGACGGTGTAGGTGGATTAGCCATGGTCAAATGGAGGACCGCTGAGGCCGATGAAAAAGAAAAAAATCTATATCTTCTGCCCCACGATGGGTGCCAATTGTTCTTGTATGAATACTGATGAGCGGATAATTTATACGCTTTTTGGCATTGTTTTTAGGTAGTTTTTAGTAAGTTCAAGCTACTTTTAGGGATATTTTCATTAGTTTTTATGTTAAATTCACATTTTTGGACTTTACTATGAGTTTGTGTGTTTTTCTATGATTTCAGGTAAATTCTGGCTGAAATTGAGGGACTTGAGCAAAACTCTGAAAGAGGCTGACGAAAGGACTGCTGATGCTGTTGGAATCTGACCTCCCTGCACTCAAAATGGATTTTATGGAGCTACAGAACTCCAATTGGCGCGCTCTCAACGGCTTTGGAAAGTAGACATCCAGAGCTTTCCAGCAATATATAATAGTCCATACTTTGTTCGGAAATTGACGACGTAACTTGGCGTTGAACGCCAAGTACATGCTGCTGTCTGGAGTTAAACGCCAGAAA
>NC_029774.3:93602723-93604102 GCF_000817695.3 Arachis duranensis | reverse complement strand
CGGATGAATGTAATAAGAAAGTAGAGATTCGAGAGGAGTACAGCATCTTCACACACTTATCTGAAATTCCCACTATTGTTTTACATAAATATTTCTATCCCTTTTTATTTTCTATTTATTATTAATTTTCGAACTCATCATAAACAAATTTAATCTGCCTAACTGAGATTTACAAGGTGACCATAGCTTGCTTCATACCAACAATCTCTGTGGGATCGACCCTTACTCACGTAAGGTTTATTACTTGGACGACCCAGTACACTTGCTGGTTAGTTGAACGAGATTGTGAAGAAAATAAACAATGCCCTCAGAGTATACATCTTTTATAAATACATACAAGTGATCACAATTTCGTCCACCAAGTTTTTGGCGCCGTTGCCGGGGATTGTTCGAGTATGGACAACTGACGGTTTATCTTGTTGCTCAGATTAGGTAATTTTCTTTTCAAAAATTTTTTTTCAAAAATCTTTTTCAAAATTTTTCTTTTATTTTCGTTTTTCTAAAAGAATTTTTCGAAAAAAATAATAAAAATTCAAAAAAATCATAAAATCATAAAAATCAAAAATATTTTGTGTTTCTTGTTTGAGTCTTGTGTTAATTTTTAAGTTTGGTGTCAACTGCATGCTTTTAAAATTTTTCTTGCATTTTTTTGAAAATTCCATGCATTCATAGTGTTCTTCATGATCTTCAAGTTGTTCTTGACAAGTCTTCTTGTTTGATGTTGATGATTTCTTGTTTTGTGTCTTTTCTTGTTTTTCATGTGCATTTTTGCATTCATATTTTTCATGCATTAAAAATTTCTAAGTTTGGTGTCCTGCATGTTTTCTTTGCATCAAAAATTTTTCAAAATTATGTCTTGATGTTTATCATGATCTTCAAAGTGTTCTTGGTGTTCATCTTGACATTCATAGCATTCTTGCATGCATTCATTGTTTTGATCTAAAAACTTCATGCATTGAATATTTTTGTTGTTTTTCTCTTTCATAATTAAAAATTCAAAAAATAAAAAAAATATATTTTCCTTATTTCCCTCCAAATTTTCGAAATTTTGGGTTGACTTGGTCAAAAATTTTTAAAATTAGTTGTTTCTTACAAATCAAGTCAAAATTTAAATTTTAAAAAATCTTATCTTTTCAAAATCTTTTTCAAAAATCATATCTTTTTCATTTTTTTCTATTTTTCGAAAATTCCAAAAATCTTTTTCAAAATATTTTCAAAATCTTTTTTCTATCTTTACATCTAATTTTCGAAAATTAGCTAACAATTAATATGATTGGTTCAAAAATTTGAAGTTTGTTACTTTCTTGTTAAGAAAGGTTCAATCTTTAAGTTCTAGAATCTTATCTTGTAGTTTCTTGTTAGTTAAGTAATTTTTAAAA
>NC_029774.3:93600605-93601633 GCF_000817695.3 Arachis duranensis | reverse complement strand
ATTCACCTAAAGAAAACGCCTGAAGAGGCCCAAGAACTCATTGACATGGTTGTAAACAACCAATTTATGTATACCTCTGAGAGGAATTCCGTGAATAATGGGATACCTCAGAAGAAAGGAGTTCTTGAAATTAATGCTCTGAATGCCATATTGGCTCAGAACAAAGTGTTGACTCAGCAGATCAACATGATCTCTCAAAGTCTGAATGGATGGCAACATGCATCCAACAGTACTAAAGAGGCAGCTTCTGAAGAAGCTTATGATCCTGAGAACCCTGCCATGGCAGAGGTTAATTACATGGGTGAACCTTATGGAAACACCTATAACTCGTCATGGAGAAATCATCCAAATTTCTCATGGAAGGATCAACAAAAACCTCAACAAGGTTTTAACAATGGTGGACGCAATAGGCTAGGCAATAGCAAGCCATATCCATCATCTTCTCAGCAACAGACAGAGAATTCTGAACAAAACACTTCTAATTTAGCCAATATAATCTCTGATCTGTTAAAGGCCACTTTCAGTTTCATGAATGAGACAAGATCCTCAATTAGAAATCTGGAGGCACAAGTGGGCCAGCTGAGTAAGAAAGTCATTGAAACTCCTCCCAGTATTCTCCTAAGTAATACAGAAGAGAATCCAAAAGGAGAGTGCAAGGCCATTGATGTGATCAATGTGGCCGAATGCACTAGGGAGGAGGAGGACGAAAATCCTAGTGAGGAAGACCTCTTGGGACGTCCTTCAAGCAAGAAGGAGTTTCCTATTAAGGATCCAAAGGAATCTGAGGCTCATATAGAGACCATAGAGATTCCATTAAATCTCCTTCTTCCATTCATGAGCTCTGAAGACTATTCTTCCTCTGAAGATGATGAAGATGTGAATGGAGAGCAAATTGCTCAATACTTAGGAGCTATCATGAAGCTTAATGCCAAGTTATTTGGTAATGAGACTTGGGAAAGTGAACCTCCCTTGCTCATTAATGAACTGGATACTTGGATTCAGAAAATTCTACCTCAAAAGAAACAAGA
>NC_029774.3:93600197-93600443 GCF_000817695.3 Arachis duranensis | reverse complement strand
AGCTGTGATAGATGTCAACAGAGGTGAATTAGTCCTTCAATTGAATGGGGACTACCTTGTGTTTAAGGGGCACATGGCCATCCCTCTGTGACAGAAGAGAGTAAGCATGAAGAGCTTCTCTCAGTTCAAGGTCAAGAAGAGCCCACACTGTCAAACTCTAAGTTCGGTGTTGTGAGGCCACAACCAAACTCTAAGTTTGGTGTTAAGACCCCATATCCAAACTCTAAGTTTGGTGTTGGCAACTAT
>NC_029774.3:93599058-93600084 GCF_000817695.3 Arachis duranensis | reverse complement strand
AAGCGCTTGTTGGGAGGCAACCCAATTTTATTTATCTAATTTTTATTCTATTTTATTGTTATTTTGTGTTTTATTAGGTACATGATCATGAGGAGTCACGAAAAAATCAAAAAAAATTAAAAACAGAGTCAAAAACAGAAGAAAAAAATTTTCACACCCTGGAGGACGCACAGGCTGGCGTTCAACGCCAGTAAGATGCATCTGGCCGGCGTTCAACGCCAGAACAGAGCATCATTCTGGTGCTGAACGCTAGAAACAAGCAACATTCTGGCGCTAAACGCCAGGAATGTGCCCAGAGAAGAAAAGCTGGCGCTGAACGCCAGCAACAAGCATGAAACTGGCGTTCAACGCCAAAAACATGCTTTACATGGGCGTTGAACGCCCAGAACGTGCACCAATGGGCATTTAAACGCCAGAATGGTGTGCCAAGGCAATTTACATGCCAAATTGGTGCAGGGATGGAATTCCTTGACACCTCAGAACCTGTGGACCCCACAGGATCACCTCAGGATCTGTGGACTCCACAGGATCCCCACCTACTATATTCCCACCTTACCTCCTAATCCTATTTTTGTGATTTGTATTCCCCATGTCACACTTCCCAACACTCCGCACCAATCACCTCAATTCCTCTTCCCAATCACCCCCTTCACCATTCACATCCATCCACTCTTCCCCATAAACCCCACCTACCTTCATAAAATTCAAAATCAATTTCCCACCCATTCCCACCCAAAATGGCCGAACATACACCCTCTCCTCTCCCTATAAATACCCTTCCATTCTCCTTCATTTTCACACAACACAAACCCCTCTTCTCCCCCTTAGCCGAACCTACCTCTCTCCCTCTCTACCATATTTTCTTCTTCTTCTTCTTCTCTTCTTTCTTTCTTGCTCGAGGGTGAGCAATATTTTAAGTTTGGTGTGGTAAAAGCATAAGCTTTTTGTTTTTCCATTACCATCAATGGCACCTAAGGCCGGAGTATCCTCTAGAAAAGGAAAAGGGAAGACAAAAGCTTCCACCTC
>NC_029774.3:93597014-93597386 GCF_000817695.3 Arachis duranensis | reverse complement strand
ATCCAAGGCTTTGAGCATCAATGGATAGGAGGGCCCAAGGAAATAAAATTCAGGCCTAAGCGGCTAAATCAAGCTGTCCCTAACCATGTGCTTGTGTGCTTAAGAGCTCTGGACACCTCTAACTGGGGACTTTAGCAAAGTTAAGTCACAATCTGAAAAGGTTCACCCAGTTATGTGTCTGTGGCATTTATGTATCCAGTGGTAATACTGGAAAACAAAGTGCTTAGGGCCACGGCCAAGACTCATAAGTAGCTGTGTTCAAGAATCAACATGCTTAACTAGGAAAGTAATTAACACTATCCAAAATTCTAAGTTCCTAGAGAAGCCAATCATTCTGAACTTCAAAGGAAAAAGTGAGATGCCAAAACTGTT
>NC_029774.3:93596063-93596916 GCF_000817695.3 Arachis duranensis | reverse complement strand
ATTTTCAGTTGCTTGGGGACAAGCAACAATTTAAGTTTGGTGTTGTGATGAGCGGATAATTTATACGCTTTTTGGCATTGTTTTTAGTATATTTTTAGTATGTTTTAGTTAGTTTTTATTATGTTTTTATTAGTTTTTAATTAAAAATCATATTTCTGGACTTTACAATGAGTTTGTGTGTGTTTCTGGGATTTCAGGTATTTTCTGGCTGAAATTGAGGGACCTGAGCAAAAATCTGATTCAGAGGCTGAAAAAGGACTGCTGATGTTGTTGGATTCTGACCTTCTTTCACTAAAAATGGATTTTATGGAGCTACAGAACTCCAATTGGCGCGCTCTCAACGGCGTTGGAAAGTAGACATCCAGAGCTTTCCATCAATATATAATAGTCCATACTTTGTTCGGAAATTGACGACGTAACTTGGCGTTGAACGCCAAGTACATGCTGCTGTCTGGAGTTAAACGCCAGAAACACGTCATAACCCGGAGTTGAACGCCAGAAACATGCTATAACTCAGCATTCAACTCCAAGAGAAGCCTCAACTCGTGGATAGATCAAGCTCAGCCCAAACATACACCAAGTGGGCCCCGGAAGTGGGCTTATGCATCAATTACTTACTCATGTAAACCCTAGTAACTAGTCTAGTATAAATAGGATAATCTACTATTGTATTAGACATCTTTTGACAGTTTAATCTCTTGACTGTTTAGCCTTTGATTATTCGGTCTCTTGATCACTCAAGGGGGCTGGCCATTCGGCCATGCCTGAACCTTTTACTTATGTATTTTCAACAGTGGAGTTTCTGCACACCATAGATTAAGGGTGTGGAGCTCTGCTGTACCTCGAGTTTCAA
>NC_029774.3:93558960-93595826 GCF_000817695.3 Arachis duranensis | reverse complement strand
TGATGGTGATGCCCTACATACAGCTTGCCATGGAAAGGAGTAAGAAGAATCGGATGAATGTAATAAGAAAGTAGAGATTCGAGAGGAGTACAGCATCTTCACACACTTATCTGAAATTCCCACTATTGTTTTACATAAGTATTTCTATCCCTTTTTATTTTCTATTTATTATTAATTTTCGAACTCATCATAAACAAATTTAATCTGCCTAACTGAGATTTACAAGGTGACCATAGCTTGCTTCATACCAACAATCTCTGTGGGATCGACCCTTACTCACGTAAGGTTTATTACTTGGACGACCCAGTACACTTGCTGGTTAGTTGAACGGAGTTGTGTCCACACGTGCCATAATAATGATTTCATACAACAACAAAGAATACTACATTGCTGTGATCACAATTTCGTCCACCAAATACCCTGGGGAAAGCTTGGCTCTTGATAGTCGTGCTAAACTATAACCTTCAATGCCAAACTTACAGGTTCTGGTAGTCCGAGCTTTCGTCCAAGAATATATCACGTTTGTGGGGAGAACAAACAAAGTGGAGTGGGTACCTGCAAAGGCACTCCGATGCTTAAATTAGTATTCGGAATTCAATGTGTCCTTATGAGGATAAAATATCATACCTTTATAAGTGAAGAAAGATAGGTTGGATATGCTTCTGTTGGCTCTCTATATTGAAGAGCAGTTATTAGAATTTAGTAGGTGACAACACCAGGTCGGACGTTTTTATTTCAGAATGTAATCCGTTGAGTCGAAGTATAACGCTTAATGCCAAGCTATGGTATATAATGCCGAATTATGGCGCATAATGCCGAGTTTTGACATCGAATTTGTAACAGCCGTATCACCTCCCATTCTCAGTCACGTGCATTTTCGTTACCGCTGCCCATCTGCCGCCGATCGTGCAGTTCCCACCACAGGCTGCCGCCTCCCGTCTCGCCGTTTGAGACGCACGTTATCCCCATCGTCTGTCCTCCCCATCGCGTCGTTGTTGCTATTGTGCAGCACCTCATCGACGTCGTCCTTCCTCCCACCAATTCGACTCCTCCTCCTCTTCCATCTCTGGCCATTGCACGTTTGGGTTCGAAGTTCACGGAGCAAAATCGCAACCTCGTCTAGCTGAAGTTGTCATTGCGTGGTTGCTCCATCGCCAAATCTCCTCCCTTGCCTCCATGCGTCGCCGTCGACTCTCTCCACCCTGCAAATGTGTTGGATGTTCAATTCACTAGATACATAGATGGTTATTTTAATTTTTAATTGGATAGTTATTTTGTTCGATTCAGTTTAAGTATATACAATTAACAAATGATGGATGGTCGTTTCACTAGGTAACCAGATGATTATTTTAATAACTACGTGGATGGTTGTTTGATGACGATCCCGCGACGATAATAAAAGATGAGGCTACAAGGGTGGATGATGATGGTCAATGAGAGAGCTTCTAACACCAAAAAAGGTAGGATAATTGATGAGAATGAGAGTGGCAGACGATTTAAGAAGGATCAAAAAAAGTATTTGGGTGAATTTTTTTGATAAATTAGGATTGAAATAATTAATTTTTTGTATTAAACTAAATTCAAAACCCATTATTCACGCTATTTAAATCTTTTATTGTCTCATTAGCGAAATTGATTTCTTATATCTTATTTTAGTTTAAAGCTCAATGTAGGGACTCTCATTATTTTCCTATTTTCTTGCGTTGCTTTTTGTAAAAGGAATTATTTAATAAGCTAGGAGTCCTATATACGTATGGTATCATGTCTAATCGGCTTTTGTTGCGCTGCTTCTCTATGCTTATAGTCTTATACTAATTCTATTTTTTTAGTTTTATTTAAAAATAAATTAATAATAAACATAATATCTAAATTTACATCAATTAATTATTTAAATTTGTATTATTATAAAAACAGAATACTATCACTAAATTTTAATTATAGACCAAAATGTGTTATATTGTTATGTTGTAAATTTTTTTTATTTCGTTTTATTTTAGTTTGTATGTTAAAAATTTAGTTAAATAATGTTGAATTAAGTTCAATAATGTTAAATATGTTTAAATTAAATTTTATTTGATATATTTTAATTAAATTATATAAAATTTTGTCATAATTAAATTTTTTATTTTTTAAAATTTAATATTTACTGATACAATTTCCGTCCTAATAGATACACATTGTCATTCCTACGCTTCTACATACATTTTGGGAGTTATAATCAGTTAGTTGATCACGGACGTCAATCAGATTATCAAAAATATATTTTTTTGGTGACTAGATTATCAAAAATTTATATACAAGAAAATTATTTTTACAAATTATGTTAAGATTCCATTTGCAAGTGATTGAGGGATATTTTTGGAATGAAGGCTATGGAAGCGATGAGTGGGCGGGCCGGCCCCTTGTCGCCCAACTTCTTTTAACATCTACTTTGGGGTCTTGTGTAATGACATTTTTAGTATCTATAGTGGGTCCTAACAATTTCTAAACAAGTATTTTGTATATCTAAATTATTCAGTTCTTACTTCTCGGGCAAAAAATGCTGAGAGTTTTTTTTGTTTGTTTTTTATAATAGTTGATCAAATTCTTCACACTCTGAACTCTAGAGAGTAAAACTCAGACAAATTACATTAACATTTTAGGTCAGTAAAGTAAACTATTGATTTTTTTTTCATGTATACTTTTGTGACTTAATGAGATTCGTCATAAATTAAGAAATGGGAATGTAATTTGTGCAAATAATAAGACTTTCCTCATATTTCAATATTATAGATCTTATAAATTTCTCTTCCTCCTTCTGAGGTATCATCACAGTTTGTCACTTTGGTGATTTCATCTATTAGTTCCCACGCTGATGATCGGCATGAGGAGGAAGCCCCACGCTTTTGTTTTTTTGGAGAAAGAAAAGGAGGGGTTATAAATGTATAATCAAGCCCCACTGTTTTTAACCTTTATGCCGATGCATGAATGAATGCTTGGAGACCCAACAGCACGCGTCAAAGGCGAAATCCAATTGATATCTGTTACTTCTAATAATTGGTATTAGAGAACCTACTTCACCTAAAAAACTAGCGTGAACATTTATTAATAGTTGGTTCAATAACATTAGATTAGATTCTCATACTACATATTAGAATTAGTATTGATTGTGTCTAACTCATTTTAAAAAACAACTTGAGATAGAAAACTATATTATTAAGTGATTTGTGATGATATTATATGATGACGTTATTTTGGCAAGGAAGTTCAATTAAATTAGTAGAATAATTTATTGGTATAATAAAAATTAATTGAATAAAATAATATTATATATTATTAATTTATTATATAATTAAAATATAAAATATAAATTACAATATTAAAATATAGCTATATTATATCACTAATTTAATAATCAAAATGTATCACATTATACTCTAATTAAGATGAAATATTTTTTTCAAAAATTAATAAATTCTCTTTTTTTCATCTTGTTATCTACCACGTTTTTCTTCTCTATTTTT
This sequence comes from Arachis duranensis, assembly GCF_000817695.3. NCBI lineage: Eukaryota > Viridiplantae > Streptophyta > Magnoliopsida > Fabales > Fabaceae > Arachis > Arachis duranensis. The sequence goes on along the minus strand of NC_029774.3, from coordinate 93,592,323 downwards.
CTCTATCCTTTCCACTCTATCTATAACTTATAATTTAAATTCTATATTATTAATTTGATAACCAAAAATATATCACTGTTTTATCGATTTTTAGCAAATCGATGGTGGTTGGATTCTAATGGTCTGGGAGCAAAACCAACTCCTCTTTTGCAGGTACCAGTTTTCAATAAGTGCATCAAAGGTTCTTGAATTAGATGAGTATTAAAACGGAAAATAAGTTCGAAAAATGCAAAAGGGTAAAAGAAGTGTAAAACAAAGGATTCGAAAAGTAAACTTGACTGAAATCGAAAATGTTTGCATTGAAACGTAAAGAAGGAGATAAAGATGCCTTCGATTGGATTAAAGGACTTTAGATATGGAAATTAAAAGGTAGTGAAATGTAAATTGAACATGGAAATTAAACAATACTTGAAAGATAAATTTGCTTTGAAAAATAAAGTTTTTGTAAGAATTGTAAATGAAAGGTAAAGACAATGAAAGGAACCTTACAAAACAGAACTCGAATGCAGACTCAGGAATTCACTGGGATATGAGTGTGCTTGAGTGTATTTCTGAAAAGAAGTTCCAACCTTTATTTCCTAAAACTTACTAATATTTATAGCCCACTTCCATAACCGACCATCAATTACATGACGTTGCCTTGTACGTGAATTCTTAGGTAACTGTTTCTGCTCTTTTGCCTATGAACGTTACCCATAAATTCCTCACTTAGAGAAAGCGTTCGACTTCTCTACTTGTGTAACCACTCAATTCTTCATTCCAACAACTGTTCGATTCTTCATTCGGGTACTTGTTCGATTTAGCAAGGTGTATAAATCGAGTCCGTGTCAAATAATTTCCAATTAATACCCGCACGTACGTCTTTTCGGCCTCTGTTTCCTTCTTGACACTTCACCAGCATTTCGAATCAACTTAATCTTTTAAAAATTATTATCTCAACTAACGAGTTGCCTGATGAGCGGATAATTTATACACTTTTTGGCATTATTTTTAGGTAGTTTTTAGTATGTTTTAGTTACTTTTTATTATATTTTTATTAGTTTTTATGCAAAAATCACATTTCTGGACTTTACTATGAATTTTTGTATTTTTTTGTAATTTCAGGTATTTTCTGGATGAAATTGAGGGATCTGAGCATATATCTGATTCAGAGGCTGAGAAAGGACTGCAGATACTGTTGGATTCTGACCTCCCTGCACTCAAACGCGTTTTTCTGAAGCTACAGAAGTCTAATTGGCGTGCTCTCAATTGGGCTGGAAATCTAACATCTTGGATTTTCTAAAAATGTATAATAGTCCATACTTTGCTCGAGATTTGATGGCCCAAACTAGCGTTAAAACACCCACCAAAGACCCTTTTCTGGCGTAAAATACTGGAACTGGCACCAAAACTAGAGTTAAACGCCCAAACTGGCATCCAAGCTGGCGTTTAACTCCAGAAAAGGTCTATGCACGTGTAAAGCTCAATGCTCAGCCCAAGCACACACCAAGTAGGCCCCGGAAATGGATTTCTGCACTATCTGCACTTAGTTACTTATTTTCTATAATCCTTAGTAACTAGTTTAGTATAAATAGCACTTTTTACTATTGTATTTTATCTTTGGATCATCTTTCGATCTTTTGATTAACTTTATGCTTGGCTGGCCTCACGGCCATGCCTAGGCTATTTTCTCTTATGTATTTTCCAACGGTTGAGTTTTTACACCTCATATATTAAGGTGTGAAGCTCTGCTTTTCTTCATGAATTAATGCAAGTACTATTGTTTCTCTTTCAATTCATGCTTACTTCTTCTCCAAGATATACTCTTGTACTTAATTCAGTTAAGTTAGAATGAAGGGGTGATCCGTGACAATCACCCACTATCTTCGTTACTCGCTTAGCCAAGATCCGCGTGCCTGACAACCACAAGCGATTTACATGATGTTCAACGTAGTCATTGGACGACAGCTGGAGTATAGTCTCTTGGGTCTTTGATCCACAGACCGAGTCCGTGAGGTTAGAACCTTTGTGGTATAGGCTAGACCAAATTGGCAGCATTCCTGAGATCCGAAAAGTCTAAACCTTGTCTATGGTATTTCGAGTAGGATCCAGGACGGGATGACTGTGACGAGCTTCAAACTCACGATATTGGGTGCAGTGAACAGTGTGCAAAAGGATAGAGAGATCCTATTCCAACACAAGTGAGATCTGACAGATGATTAGCCATGCGGTAGCTATGCTTGGTATTTTTCATCTGAGACGAGAAATCTGACAGTTGATTAGCCGTACAGAAACCGTAGCTGGACCATTTTCACTGAGAGTGTGGATGGTATCCATTGACAACGGTGATCCACCAACATACAGCTTGCCATGGAAGGGAGCACGCATGATTGGATGAAGACAATAGGAAAGCAGAGGTTCAGAAGCAACAAAGCATCTCCAACCGCTTATCTGAAATTCCCACCAATGAATTACATAAGTACCTTTATTTTAATTTACGTTTTATTTATCTTTCAATTATCAAAACTCATAACCAATTGAATCCGCCTGACTAAGATTTACAGGATGACCATAGCTTGCTTCAAGCCGGCAATCTCCGTGGGATCGACCCTTACTCGCGTAAGGTTTTATTACTTGGACGATCCAGTGCAATTGCTGGTTAGTTGTACCGGAGTTGTGAAAAGGGTGATCACAATTCCGTGCACCAAATTTTTGGCGCCGTTGCCGGGGATTGTTCGAGTTTGGACAACTGACGGTTCATCTTGTTGCTTAGATTAGGTAACCTTCTTTCTTGTTTCAACCTTTATTTTCTTTTCAAAAAGTTTTCGAAAAAAAAATTAATAAAATCATAAAACCAAAAAAAAATTGTTTTTCTTGTTTAAGTCTTGTGTCAGATTTTAAGTTTGGTGTCAACTGTATATTTTTTAATTTAATTTTCTTAAAATTTTTGAAAATTCATGCATTGTGTTCTTCTTTGATCTTCAAGTTGTTCTTGATGATTTTCCTTGTTTGATCTTTAAATTTTTTTGTTTTGTGTCTTTTCTTGTTTTTCTTGTACATTTTCGAATTGTTAGTGTCCGTAGTACAAAAGTTCTTAAGTTTAGGGTCTTGCATGTCTTTCTTTTCTTAAAAATTTTCAAAAATATGTTCTTGCTGTTAATCATGATCTTCAAAGTGTTCTTGGTGTTCATCTTGACATTCAAAGTGTTCTTGCATGCATTTTTTGTTTTGATCTTAAAATTTTATGTTTTGTTTCATTTTGTTGTTTTTCTCTCTCCTCATTAAAAAATCAAAAGTAAAAAAATATCTTTTCCTTTTTCTTCTCATAATATTCGAAATTTTGAGTTGACTTGGTCAAAAATTTTTAAAATTTAGTTGTTTCTTGTTAGTCAAGTCAAAATTTTAAATTAAAAAATTATATATATGTCTTTTCAGTAAATAATACAGAGAAATGAAGGATCAGAACATAAAGCAGAGTAATCACAGAGAAAAAGAGCTCACTGGCGTTAAAACACCAGTAAAGAGGCATTTTGGGCGTTAAACGCCAGAATGGCTATCATTCTAGGGGTTTAACACCAGTAAAGGTATCATTCTGGGCGTTAAACGCCAGAATGGGCAGCATTTTGAGCGTTTAACGCCAGAAATGGCAGCATTGTGGGCGTTTAGAAAAACGCCCAGTAAAAAAGGATTCCTAGCGTTTAACGCCAGCCAAGGTATCTGGCTGGGCGTTAAACGCCCAAAGAGGCAGTCAAGTGGGCGTTAAACGCCAGAACAAGGGAGGTAATTTTGGTTTCTAATTCGATTTTTTTCAATTTTTCATATTTTAATTCGTAACTTTTTGCATCAAACATATTTTAAATGTTCATCTTTCCATTTTTTAATGTTTTCGAAAATTTTAAAATTAATTTTTTAAAAATCTTTTTCTTAATTTTATTTCATATTTTCGAAAATCCTTGCTAACAATTAATGTTTTGATTCAAAAATTTCAAGTTTGTTACTTTCTTGTTAAGAAATGTTCAATCTTTAAATTCTAGAATCATATCTTTTAGTTTCTTGTTAGTCAAATCATCAACTTTAATTTTAAAAATCAAGTCTTTTTTTTCTTTTTCAATAATTTTTCAAAATAAATTTCAATCATATCTTTTTAAAATTTTAATTTCAAAATCTTTTTCTAACTTCTTATCTTTTCAAAATTTATTTTCAAATCTTTTTCAACTATCTACTTGACTTGTTTGTTTTAATTTTAAAAAATTTACTATTTCTTATATTTTTCAAAACCAACTAACTACTTTTTCACTTCTAATTTTCGAAAATTACTAACCATTTTTTTTCAAAAATCTTTTTAATTAACTAATTATTTTAAATTCTAATTTTATTTTATTTCTTTTAATATTGTCGAAACTAACTTTATCAATTAAATAAAAATAAAAATATTTTTCTTTTCCCTCTCCTTAAAATTCGAATACTCTCTCTCTCTCTCTCTCATCTCTTTCTATTTATTTGCTAAGACTTCTCTTCTACTCATAATTCGAACCCCTCTCTCTTCTCTCTGTTCGAATTACTCATCTCCTATTTCTTCTATTCTTCTATTCTTCTATTCTTATACTCACATAAAGGAATCTCTATACTCTGACATAGAGGATTCCACTTCTCCCTTTATTCTCTTCCTTTTCATATGAGTAGGAACAAGGATAAGGACATTCTTGTTGAAGCTGATCCTGAACCTGAAGGGACTCTGAAAAGGAAGCAAAGAGAAGCTAAAGCACAACACTCCAGAGAGGACCTTACAGAAAATCTCCAAAAAGAAGCAGACATGGCAGCCGAACCCAACAACAATGCTAGAGATGCAAGGAAGATGCTTGGTGACTATATTGTACCAACTTCCAACTTATATGTAAGAAACATCTCAATTCCTGCCGTTGGAGCAAACAACTTTGAGCTTAAGCCTCAATTAGTTTCTCTAATGCAGCAGAATTGCCAGTTTCATGGATTTCCATCGGAAGATCCTCATCAATTCTTAGCTGAATTCTTACAAATCTGTGATACTGTTAAGACCAATGGGGTTGATCCTGGGGTCTACAGACTTATGCTTTTTCCCTTTGCTGTAAGAGACAGAGCTAGGATATAGTTGGACTCACAGCCTACAGAAAGCCTGAACTCTTGGAATAAGTTGGTCACTGCTTTCTTGGCCAAGTTCTTTCCACCTCAAAAGCTGAGCAAGCTTAGAGTGGACATCCAAACCTTCAGACAGAAAGAAGGTGAATCCCTCTATCAAGCTTGAAAAAGATACAAGCAATTGATCAGAAGGTGTCCTTCTGACATGCTTTTAGAATGGAGCATCTTGGATATATTCTATGATGGTCTGTCTGAATTGTCCAAGATGTCATTGGACCACTCTTCTGGTGGATCTCTTCATCTGAAAAGAACCCCTACAGAAGTTCAGGAACTCATTGAGGTAGTTGTAAATAATCAGTTCATGTACACTTCTGAAAGAAATCCTGTGAGTAATGGAATGACTCAGAAGAAATGAGTTTTTGAGATTGATACTCTGAATGCCATATTGGCTCAGAATAAAATGTTGACTCAGCAAGTTAATATGATTTCTCAGAATCTGAATGGATTGCAAGCTGCATCCGGCAGTACTAAAGAAGCCTCCTTTGAAGGAGAAGCTTATGACCCTGAGAATCCTGCAATGAAAGAGGTGAATTACATGGGAGAATCCTATAGAAACACCTATAATCCTTCATGGAGAAATCATCCAAATTTCTCATGGAAGGATCAACAGAAGCCTCAACAAGGCTTCAATAATAATAATGGTGGGAGAAATAGGTTTGGCAATAGCAAGCCTTTTCCATCATCTTCTCAGCAACAGACAGAGAATTCTGAGCAGAGCCCCTCTGACTTAGCAAACATAGTCTCTGGTCTATCTAAGGCCACTCTCAGTTTTATGACTGAAACAAGGTCCTCCATCAGAAATTTGGAGGTACAAGTGGGTTAGCTGAGTAAAAAAGTTACTAAAACCCCTCCTAGTACTCTCCCAAGCAATACAGAAGAGAATCCAAAGAAAGAGTGCAAGGTCATCAATATAACCAAAATGGTCGAACCTATAGAGGAGGAAGAGGTAGTAATCTCCAGTGAGGAAGACCTCAATGGATGCCCACTAGCCAATAAGGAAGTCCCTAATGAGGAACCAAAGGAATCTGAGGCTCATATAGACACCATAGAGATTCTACTGAACTTCCTATTACCATTCATGAGCACTGATGAGTATTCTTCCTCTAAAGAAGATAAAGATATCGTTGAAGAGCAAGTTGCTCAATACCTAGGAGCAATCATGAAGCTGAATGCCAAGTTATTTAGTAATGAGACTTGGGAGGATGAATCTTCATTTCTCATCAGTGAACTGAATGCGTTGGTTCAGTAGAAATTACCTCAAAAGAAATCGGATCCCAGAAGGTTCTTAATACCTTGTACCATGGGCACCATGACCTTTGAGAAGGCTCTGTGTGACCTAGGGTCAGGTATAAACCTCATGCCACTCTCTTTAATGGAGAAACTAGAAATCTTTGAGGTACAAGCTGCAAAAATCTCTCTAGAGATGGCAGATAAATCAATGAAAGAAGCTCATGGACTTGTAGAGGATGTCTTAGTGAAAGTTGAATGCCTTTACATCCCTGCTGACTTCATAATTCTAGACACTGAGAAGGATGAGGATGAATCCATCATCCTTGGAAGACCCTTCCTAGCCACAACAAGGGTTGTGATTGATGTGGACAGAGGAGAGTTAGTCCTTCAATTGAATGAGGACTACCTTGTGTTTAAGGCTCAAGGATCTTCTTCTGTAAACATGGAGAGAAAGCATGAAAAGCTTTCTCCAATTCTCTCCATATAGAGTCAAGCAGAGCCCCCACAGTCAAACTCTAAGTTTGGTGTTGGGAGGCCATAATCATGCTCTGAGCATCTGTGAAGCTCTGAAAGAGCTTACTATCAAGCTATTGACATTAAAGAAGCGCTTATTGGGAGGCAACCCAATTTTATTTATCTATGTTAATTACTTTTTCATTTCATTTTCCATTGTTAGTTTATGTTTTCTTTAGGTTGAAGATCATGTGGAAGTCATAAAAACAGCTGCAGAATTAAAGCAGGAATAAAAAATAGCACACCCTGGAGGACGAGCTTACTTGCGTTTAAACGCTAGTAAGGATAGCAAAATGGGCATTTAACGCCCAGTCTGGCAGTATTCTGGGTGTTAAACACCAGAATTGGCATCTAGACTGGCGTTTTATGCCAGAAAAGGGTGTATGGCTGGCGTTTAAACGCCAGTAAGAATAGCAAAATGGGCGTTTAACGCCTAGTCTGGTAGCATTCTGGGCGTTAAACGCCAGAATTGGCAGCCAGACTGGTGTTTAACGCTAGGAAAGGCAGCAGAGCTAGCGTTAAACGCCAGAAATAGCACACAGAGGGCGTTTAAATGCCAGAAAGGTGCAGGGATGAGAAATTCTTGACACCTCAGGATCTGTGGACCCCACAGAATCCCTACCTACCCCAACTCACTCTCTCTCCTCTTCACACCTTTCCATAACACTCTTCCCCAAACACTATTCACCTATCAAATCCTACCCTTTTCCCCATAATCTCCTCACCACTCACATCCATCCACTATTCCCCAACAACCCATCATAAAGCCCCACCAACCTCAGCATTCAAATTCAAAACATTCCCCTCCCAAACCCTCCCCTTTCCACACGGATTTCCTCTCTCTCTTACCCTATAAATATCCCTCCTTATCACCTTCATTTTCACACATCACAAATACTTCCTAACTCCCTTGGCCGAACCATTCACACACCTCCATCTCCTTCATCTCTTCTTCCTCTAATCCTTTCTTTCTTCTTTTGCTCGAGGATGAGCAAACCTCTTAAGTTTGGTGTGGAAAAAAGCTCTGCTTTTTATTTTTCCATAACCATTAATGGCACCTAAGGCCGGAGAAACTTCTAGGAAGAGGAAAGGAAAGACAGCTGCTTCCAACTCTGAGTCATGGGAGATGGAGAAATTCATCTCAAAAGCCCATCACTAGAAAGATGATAGAGCAAACAAGAGAGCCCACTGATGGACCTCAACAAGATCATGAGGAAATTTCTCATCAAGAAATCTCTGAGATACCTCAAGGGATACACTTTCCTCCAGAAAGCTATTGAGAGCAACTCAATACCTCTTTAGGAGATTTCAGTTCCAACGTGGAGCAACTAAGGATGGAGCACCAAGAGAACTTCATTATCCTCCATGAAATCAGAGAGGACCAAAGAGCCATGAGGGAGGAGCAACAAAGGCAAGGAAGAGATATTGAGGAGCTAAAGTACTCCATAGGGTCTTCAAGAGGAAGAACTAGCCGCCGTCACTAAAGTGGACCCGTTCTTTAATTTCCTTGTTATTTGTTCTTCTGTTTTTCGTTTCCTATGTTTTATGTTTGTCTGTGTTTTTGTCTTTATTACATGATCATTAGTGCTTAGAGTCTATGTCTTAAAGCTATGAATGTTCCATGAATCTTTCATCTTTCTTAAATGAAAAATGTTTCTATTTGCAAAAGAACAAGAAGTACATGAATTTCGAATTATAACTTGAATGATTCTTAGCAATGGCTCCAAAAACTTGGTGCACACTACTATGGTTCACTCACATTCTTCACAACTTCGCACAACTAACCAGCAAGTGCATTGGGTCGTCCAAGTAATAAACCTTACGAGAGTAAGGGTCGATCCCACGGAGATTGTTGGTATGAAGCAAGCTATGGTCATCTTATAAATCTCAGTTAGGCTGATTCAAATGATTATAATGGTTTTCAAAAATAATAATAAATAAAGCATGAAAAAAAGATAGAGATACTTATGTAAATCATTGGTGGAAATTTCAGATAAGCGTATGGAGATGCTTTGTTCCTGTTGAATCTCTGCTTTCCTACTGCCTTCCTTCAATCCTTCATACTCCTTTCCATGGCAAGCTGTATGTACGGCATCACCGTTGTCAATGGCTACTTCCCATCCTCTCAGTGAAAATGGTCCAAATGCTCTTGTCACAGCACGACTAATCATCTGTCGGTTCTCGATCATGTCGGAATAGAATCCATTGATTCTTTTGCGTCTGTCACTACGCCCAACAATCGCAAGTTTGAAGCTCGTCACAGTCATTCAATCCTTAAATCCTACTCAAAATACCACAGACAAGGTTTAAACTTTCCGGATTCTCAAGAGTGGCCTCCAAAGAGTTCTAGTTTATACCACAAAGATTCAGATCAAGGAATCCAAGAGATACTCGCTCGGTCTAAGATAGAACAGAAGTGGTTGTCAAGCACGCGTTCATAAGGACGGATGTTGATGAATGTCAGGGATCATCACGTCCATCAGGTTGAAGTGCAGCGAATATCTTAGAATAAGAATAAGCATGAATTGAATAGAAAACAGTAGTACTTTGAATTAAAACTCGAGGTACAGCAGAGCTCCACACCTTAATCTATGGCATGTAGAAACTCCACCGTTGAAAATACATAAGAACAAGGTCTAGGCATGGCCTAATGGCCAGCCTCCCCAAATAGCATGTGAATTCGAAAAATAGGAAAAAAGACTAGACATTTAGTACAATAATAAAAAGTTCTATTTATATTAAACTAGCTGCTAGGGTTTACAAAAATAAGTCTAAGTGCAGAAATCCACTTCCGGGGCCCACTTTGGTGTGTGCTTGGGCTGAGCTTGAGCTTTACACGTGCAAAGGCTTCTCTTGGAGTTAAACGCCAAGTTGTAACATGTTTTTGGCATTTAACTTTGGTTTGTGACGTGTTTCTGGCGTTTTACTCCAGAATGCAGCATGGAACTGGCGTTGAACGCCAGTTTACGTCGTCTAAACTCAAACAAAGTATGAACCATTATATATTGCTGGAAAGCCCTCGATGTCTACTTTCCAATGCAGTTAAGAGAGCACTATTTGGAGTTCTGTAACTCCAAAAAATCCATTTCGAGTGTAGGGAGGTCAGAATCCAATAGCATCAGCAGTCCTTTTTCAGCCTGAATCAGATTTTTGCTCAATTCCCTCAATTTCAGCCAGAAAATACCTAAAATCACAGAAAAATACACAAACTCATAGTAAAGTCCAGAAATGTGAATTTTGCATAAAAACTAATGAAAACATCCCTAAAAGTAGCTAGATCCTACTAGAAACTACCTAAAAACAATGCCAAAAAGTATATAAATTATCCGCTCATCAGTGATAATACTTTTTGTTTTCTGAATAAATGCTTGAACAGTGCATATTTTTTATAGTGAAGTTTATGAATGTTAAAATTGTTGGCTCTTGAAAGAATAATGAAAAAAGAGAAATGTTATTGATAATCTGAAAAATCATAAAATTGATTCTTGAAGTAAGAAAAAGCAGTGAATAACAAGGCTTGCGAAAAAAAAGGCGAAAAATAATGAAAAAGAAAAAGCAAGTAGAAAAAGCCAGTAACCCTTTAAACTAAAAGGCAAGGGTAAAGAGGATCAAAGGCTTTGAGCATCAGTGGATAGGAGGGCCCAAAGGAATAAAATTCTAGCCTAAGCGGCTAAATCAAGTTGTCCCTAACCATGTGCTTGTGTCATGAAGGTCCAAGTGAAAAGCTTGAGACTGAGTGGTTAAAGTCGTGATCCAAAGCAAAAGAGTGTGCTTAAGAACTCTGGGCACCTCTAACTGTAGACTCTAGCAAAGCTGTGTCACAATCTGAAAAGATTCACCCAGTTATGTGTCTGTGGCATTTATGTATTGGTGGTAATACTGGAAAACAAAATGCTAAGCGTCACGGCCAAGACTCATAAGGTAGCTGTGTTCAAGAATCAACATACTAAACTAGGAGAATCAATAACACTATCTGAATTTTGAGTTCCTATGGATGCCTGATAAACCACTATTTTATGGTTTATCTTGTGCTCAATTGAGTGGTTTTTATCAAGCCTTTTCCCACTTATTCATATGATTTGCATGGTTTTACATTCTCCTTCCTGATTTTGTGCTATGATTGAAAACATGTTTCTTTGCCTTTTATTTTCTTTTATTTAAATCCTCTCTTATTATCATTCGATGCCTTGATATGTGTGTTAAGTGATTTCAGGGATTACAAGGCAAGAATGGCTTAGAGGATGGAAAGGAAGCATGCAAAAGTGGAAGAAATACAAGAAGTTGAAGAAATTGCTAAGCTATCCAGCCTGACCTCTTCGCACTCAAATGGTCATAACTTGAGCTACAGAGGTCAAAATGAGATGGTTTCAGTTGCGTTGGAAAGCTAACGTTTGGGGCTTCGATTTGATATATAATTTGCCATAATGGCCATATATATTGGCGACGCGAACGCGCGCTCCACGCGGACTCGTCGCATCTGCGAATCTCATTCCACGCAAACGCGTGGATGACGCCTCCGCGTCACTTTGCTGCGACCTGTACGGACCAGAAAGCACTGGGAGTGATTTCTTGGCTGTTTTTGACCCAGTTCTCAGCCCAGAAAACACATATTAGAGGCTGGAAGTGGAGCAGAAGGAATCATTCAATCATTATTCACAATTTTAGGTTTTAGATGTAGTTTTTAGAGAGAGAGGTTCTCTCCTCTCTCTTAGGATTTAGGATTAGGATTCCTCTTAAAGAATTTAGGATTTATTATTATTTCAACTTACAATTTCTTCTGAGCTCCAGGTTCAATATTCCTTTATTTTGACTTCTCTTCTACTTTGAGATACTTTAATGCTTTTATTTATTAATGACTTATGTTGCCAAATTGGCTTATGAACTTCTTCATGTTACATTTTATATCTTTATTAATTCAATTTGAGGTATTTCAGAATTATGATTGCTTTCTTTTATTTATATAAATAATTTAGATGTTTCCCTTTTGGCTTTGGTTGAGGCATTGGAGATGCTTGAGTTATCAAACTTATTGTTGATTGAAAATTGGAATTCTTCAAGAATTAATTCGAGTTCCAATAACTCTAGCCTTTCCCAAGGAAAGACTAGGACCTGAGGAATCAAAATTAATTCATCCACTTGACTTACCTTCATAGTTAGAGGTTAACTTAGTGGGAGAAAAATCCAATTCTCATCGCAATTGATAAGGATAACTGGGATAGGACTTCCAGTTTTCATACATTGCCAAGAGTTTTATTAGTTATTAATTTATTAATTCTTGAAATCTATTTCTCTTGCATAAAACCTCTTTCAAATCCAAACACTGTTTTTCCATAACCAATAATAAATCATACTTCCCTGCAATTCCTTGAGAAGACGACCCGAGGTTTGAATACTTCGGTTTATAAATTTATTGGATTTTGTTACTTGTGACAACCAAAACGTTTGTACGAAGGGATTTTTTGTTGGTTTAGAATCTATATTTACAACGCGACTATATTTTTATAAAATTCTTTACTAGCAAAAATCCTAACGTCAAAATGGCGCCGTTGCCGGGGAATTGCAAACGTGTGCCTTATTATTGGTTATTGTAAATATTTTTCAAAAAAAAATATCAAATCTTTTTCAAAATATTTTCTTTTTGTTAGTTTTTGTTTTTTATTTTCTCCTACTTCTATGAACTCTCACCCCTTTGGCTATGAGTCTGGTTACAACTATGTTTCAGGAAGAGAAAGCTATAACAGGAATATGCATCAAGGTCAAAGCAATCAAAGATGGACGGAGCCAAGAGGATCTGATCAACCCTTTAGGCGACAACACCTTCCAAGATATCATGGACGAAGACCATTCTATAATGCATACCAAGATGACAGATATGGTGGACCCCTTGTAGTTACTAACAAGCCCCATCATATGCCAATGAACCACCTCCTCAACATAGCTTTGAACCACCACACTCACAAGACCCTTTCCACCATTCACCTCCATATGACCCCAACCTTTGTCCACCATACCAAGCACCATATGAACCATACCCAGAACCACCACCTCAATATACACCATCTCCATATCCTTATTAAGAGGAACCACCTCCGTGTTATGAACCTTTTCTCCCAACAAATGAACCCTCCTATCCACCCCAAACCTCCATGGAGAAAGCTCATCCCATGACCACCATCCATGGAAGAGCACCAACATCCATCAATCCAAGAGCAACATGATCCCACTGATACTATTGACATGGAACAAGAGAGAAAGGATCATCTTCGCGAATCCATACTTCATAAGGAGCTAGAGGAGGCACTAAAGGTGAAGGTAGTAGAGACCCTTGAAGTTGACAACGCGATTGAAGAACTAGTGAAAGAAGACAACAAGGAGGATTTTGTACTTGAAGGTGAAGAAATAGTTGAACAGGAAATCATCAAGGATGAATACGATTTCATACTTAAACACCTGGATCATGCAATAAATCGATTACCTTTCCGATGTTCGGACATTCAAGGAACCCCCATGGCTTCATATGGAGAATCTACTGAAGAACGTAGCAGGAAGGAGAAGTTAGGCACTCCGGTGGATAGTGAGCAGCATGATTTGGTATTGGAACAAGTGGAGGAAGCCGGAATTATTGAAGAAAAAGAGGAGGCAGTGATTGAAGACTTAGGAGATGCTAAACCTCCATGGGAAAGTCAAGTTATAGAACCTCCTTCAAAGACGTTTAAAACTGATGTTGAGGAGTGTGTACAACCTCCAAGGCATCTCATGGTTGAAGACTTTGAAGGGGATGATCAAGAGATGGATTCAATCATTGATGAATTCTTATCTACATTTGAATCCTCTTCCATTGGACTTGATATGGAGTTTAAAGAAGAAGAAGCACAACCTCCCATGCCCTTGGTAAACAATGAAGAAGAGATTAAATTGGAAGAAAGCTACCAAGAGGAAGAGGTTGAAATTGAAGAAGCTTGCAAAGAGATGGAAGATGTTAAAGAAGAGCATAAGGGAGTGGAGCTTGCACGTTCATTAGAAACACTTTCCCCTAAGTTGTCGTCATCCTTCACAACATTCAAGTGGGTAAAATTCATATCCCTTAGCTTTATAATTCCACTTGAATATGGGCTACTAGAGACGGATGGTCAACTTAGAGCTCTTTGTGGCATTAAGAGTACGAGAAAGATGGTCAGTGGTAAGAATTGTCCTGCAAGGTTTAGTATGATTAGAAGCTCAAAGTTTAAACGCAAAGGTTGGTATAGAGCTCAACTGATGGGTCAAGGAAGTTGTTTGGCTGCTTCAGTGAGAATTCAGACTGCTTGCCACCCATATGGAACAATATTGCTCAACAAGAAGACGGGTGCAAAAGCAAGGTTTGGGACCCTGGAATTCAATCTAGAAATCAACACTCGTGGGGCCTTGTCACTTGCTTTAACTTGATTGAAGGCTTTCTGCACCTAGTTTGGGATCCCGGAGGCTACTGGAATTCCAAACATTGGTGGAGATTTTTGGATGAATACAAGCACAAGCCACCATAACAAGGAGCTCGCCAAATGTCCAACTTAAGGACTATAACTAAAAGTGCTGGGTAGGAGACAACCCACCAGGGTATGATCGTTCCTTTTTCAATTTAAATTTTAGTCTGTTTTTGAGTTTTTGATTGAACCTGGAATTTTGCATAACATTTATTGCATTCTGCATACTGCATTAAAAAAAAGAAGAAATTGCACGCGACGCGCCAGCGTTGCCGACGCGCCAGCGTCATAGGTGCGATGAGAAGAAAACAAAATTGAACAGAGAGTCACACGAGAGCGTGGCTGGAGGCGTGCCTTTGGCACAAATTGATCCACGCGACCGCGTCGCTGACGCATCCGCGTCATGTGGGAAAAATGCCTCCCACGCGTCCGCGTCACCCACGCGAACGCGTGCCCTGAAATTGACATAAAAAAGGTGTATGGCCGAAAGTTGAGCTAGAATTGGGCTGGACTCGTGCTAGAAGCACAAGCCCTGCCACGCGTACGCGTGCCCCACGCGTCCGCGCCGTTTTCAAATTTAGGCCATCCATGCGATCGCGTCTACCATGCGACCGCGTCACCCCAGATTTTTGGCAAAAATGCATTTAAACAGAGAGTTGTGCGTACGCGAGGCTACTCTCGCACCACTAGTACAAATCGAGTCACGCGTCTGCGTGCCCCATGCGTCCGCGTCACTTGAATTTATCACACCCCACGCGATCGCGTGCACCACGCGTCCGCGTCATATGCGACGCACAGCTTATCCAGACTAGCGCCAATTATCTTATCTTTTCTTTTCTAATCCTAATTTCTTCTATCTTTTCTCCTTTCTTCCTCCTTTCTTACTTTCTTTTTCTTTTCCATTGGTGTTAAATTTTCTTATTCAACTGTTATATCTTTTCTGGTATTATCTTGGTGCTTAGTGACTTGTTTTATTCTTGTTAGGTAATATTAATTAAATCAATGCCTTTCTTTTATACCTATATTACTTTTGCATTGACATGAATTTATATTATCTCTATTTACCCACTCTCTTCCCCATTGTTGCAATTTTTGCACTCTTGATATGCCATTTGCTTCCACTATTTTCTCCCTTGCATGTTGTAGCTACTATGTAATTGAGACCTTTATTATTTGGCATTAACACCCATATTTCATTTATGTTCTTATCTTTACTTCTGGGTTACTTTCCTTCTTTTCCTCTTTTTTCAGGATGGCCACCGAAGAAGGAAAAGTGAAAGCTTCTAAATGGGGAGACAAACAAGTCAATCTCCACAATCTATAACGAAAGGCATCAGTTGGAGCAGCCCGTCCACTTATACATCTTGGCATGCACCGAGGACGGTGCAATCTTTAAGTGTGGGGAGGTCAATACCGATCTCCATGGGTTAGTTATTTTCTGACTCAACACCAATGTTTGAACTTCTCTGTAGTTAGTTCTTGCATTTGCATGTTGATTGCATTATAGTTAGATTTTGTACATATTTTACCACCACTTAGTTGAAGTAATAAAATTCTTTTCAAGACTTTATTTTATAATATTTCACTAATTTAAATTAAAAAATTAAAATTTTTTATGTGTTAAATTTGTTTGAAGTTGTATTTGGAACATGGTTTTTGAGCCAAAGAACACACAACCTGTGAGATTTGAGCTTATTTACATGGTTACATTATTTAATCATAAATTTTTATTCTTGTGTGTTCTCCTCTCTATGATTGCAATCGTTGCTTTGTGCCATTCTATATGTCCACTATTTAGTGTATGTACATGCTTGCATATGATTGAGGCCATATTTGATTATTAACTCACTTATCCCAAATAAAGCCTACCCTTTTATGTCACCCTTGTTAGCCACCTTAAGCTTTTTAATCCCCTTTTGTTTTATAACCACATTACTAGCCTTAAGCAGAAAAACAAATTAAAAATCCCAAGTTGAATCCTTGGTTAGCTTAAGATAGATATTGTGTATAATTTAAGTGTGGAAAATTTTATGGGAACATGGGATGATAAAAAAAAGTAGGGAATTGAATTGAATACGTTATTTGAAAATTTGGGAAGCATGCTCATGTGAAATCAAAATAATTAAATTACCATGTGTATTGATAAAAAAATAAAAATAATAGAAAAATATAGAAAAATTTTTTTATTAAATAATTAAATAAGAGGATACAAAAAAATTATTATTACCCCAAATGCAAAATAAAAAAAAAAGAATCAATACACATGGGACAAAATTCAAAAATAAGTTTGATACATGAGCATGCAATACAAAAGTGGAAAAATTTGGGTAGCTAGGTAAAGCATTTTAAATTGTATAAAGTATGTATATGTTAGGTGAGATCTTAGACTAATCAAGGATTTACTTTGTTAGCTCACTTAGCCTTATATATGTATCCTTACCTTTACCTCAGCCCCATTACAACCCTGAAAAGACCTCATGATATTTGCATTGGTATACTAAATATTTGTTGATTGGTTAGATGAAGAACAAAGCTTAGAAAGCATGACTAGGAAAGAGTAGAGTGATTGACCCTAGACACTTAAGAGATTAGAGTGCATATACACTACCAGTGAGGGTTCAATGCTTGATTCTATGTTCCCTGCTTTCATGAGCTATCTTCTTACAAGTTTACTTGTCTTTTATTGTGTGATTTGAATTAGTAGAGTTTGAATCATTTTTTTTGTCTTGGAGAACTTATTTACTTTTAACCAAGTAGGTAGAAACATTTTGCATTTAGGTGCATTCATATAGATAGGTTGCATTTCATACATCCTACCATTCTGTCTTCACTCCTTTATAGCTTCTCTTGAGCTTAGCATGAGGACATGCTAATGTTTAAGTGTGGGGAGGTTGATAAACCACTATTTATGGTTTATCTTGTGCTCAATTGAGTGGTTTTTATCAAACCTTTGCCCACTTAATCATATGATTTGTATGGTTTTACATTCTCCTTCCTGATTTTGTGCTATGATTGAAAATATGCTTCTTTGCCTTTTATTTTCTTTTATTTAAATCCTCTCTTATTA
Organism: Arachis duranensis; assembly: GCF_000817695.3. Taxonomy (NCBI): domain Eukaryota; kingdom Viridiplantae; phylum Streptophyta; class Magnoliopsida; order Fabales; family Fabaceae; genus Arachis; species Arachis duranensis. The sequence goes on along the minus strand of NC_029774.3, from coordinate 93,574,899 downwards.
TCATTCGATGCCTTGATATGTGTGTTAAGTGATTTCAGGGATTACAGGGCAAGAATGGCTTAGAGGATGGAAAGGAAGCATGCAAAAGTGGAAGGAATACAAGAAGTTGAAGAAATTGCTAAGCTGTCTAGCCTGACCTCTTCGCACTCAAATGTTCATAACTTAAGCTACAGAAATTCAAATGAGATGGTTCTAGTTGCATTGGAAAGCTAACGTCTAGGGCTTCGATTTGATATATAATTTGTCATAGTGGCCGTACAGATCGGTGACTGATGATTGGATTTTTGACGGTTTAGAATTTCACTAATGAAATCTCGTTGTAAAGTATAGTCTCTAAACCAACAATAATCCTTTCATACAAAAATTTGTTTGTCACAAGTACAAACCCCTAAAATCTATAAACCGAAGTATTTAAACCTCGGGTCGTCTCTCAAAGGACTTGCAGGGTAGTGTTCTTGTTATTGGTTATGGACTTGTTTATTTTGGGGTTTTGGATGAGAAATATGAATAGTAAATGGTAAGAAAACTTTATTAACAAAATGGTCTTGGCAAGGTTTGGTTGTCAAGGGTCTTCGTCATTATCACTAGCCACAAGTATGGTAGTTGCAAGGATTAATCCCACTTAGTCATCCTTAAATCAATTAAAAAAGGAAAGTCAAGTGAGTTATATCAATCCTAGTCCATAAATCCTAGCTTTTCACTAATTGGATTAATGAAGGCTAGAGTTAATGGCTATCAACTATCAATCAATTGGACACTAGTGACTCAAGAAATCCTAAGTTACCTTCTCAAGCCAAGAACATAGAATTCTACTCTAACATCCTCTCAAGCATTTCATCAAATACTTGGAGGGTAATGAAAGAAAGCATTTTTATTTGTAAGAATAAAAGGAATCAACAACTAACAATTACAAAGAATTAACAAAACAACAATCAACAACATCACATTCACATGAATTATCTCAAATTGCATTATTAAAAGAAAACAAAAGAACAAAAATATCTCAATTACGAAACCTAGAAACAAAATAAGAGAAATTACAACAAGAGAATAGGGATAGAGAGAAGAACCAAAGTGTAGCAATCACCAATTGAAGGTAGAAGTAGAAGGAGACTTAAATCAAACCTAGAACTATGAGATCCTAATCTAACCCTAATTCCTAATTCTAATTCTAGAGAGAAGAGAGAGCTTCTCTCTCTAACTCTAACTACTTCTAAAACTAAATTATGACTAATGATCAAAACTATGTTGATTCCTCTTCAATCTTTGGCTTAAATAGCATCAGAAATGAGTTGGATTGGGCCCACAAGGCTTCTAAAATCGCTGGCCACGTGTTGCATTAAGTGGGTCATGTGCCACCATCGGTGCGTCCGCGTACCGTGCGCGTGCGCGCCCCTATGCGCAATGCAACTATGGCAAATCTTATATCGTTTCGAAGCCCCGGATGTTAGCTTTCCAACCCAACTGAAACCGCATCAATTGGTCCTCTGTAGCTCAAGTTATGATCAATTAAGTGCGAAGAGGTCGGCTTGACAGCTTTCCGGTTCTTTCATTTCTTGATGAGTTCTCCAACTTTTCATGCTTTCTTTCTTCATTCCCTTGAGCCAATCTTTGCCTCCTAAACCTTAAATCACTTAACAAACATATCAAGGCATCTAATGGAATCAAGGTGAATTAAATTTATTTATTTTAAGACCTAAAAAGCATGTTTTCACTCTTAAGCACAATTAAAGGAGAATATACAAAACCATGCTATTTCATTGAATAAATGTGGGTAAAAGGTGAGAAAATCCCCTAAAATCAATACAAGATAAATCCTACAAATGGGGTTTATCAACCACCCCACACTTAAACCAAGCATGTCCTCATGCTTAAGCCAAGAGAGAAACAAGGGGTATCAACATTTATTCAATGTGAGCCAATCTAAATGCGCCTATCTATATGAATGCAACTAAATGCAAAATGATTCTACCTACTTGGTTAACATAAATCAATCTCCAAGAGCATGTATGCACAAGTAGGGCCAAGATCGTATAACGATTCATGAATCCTATCAATTCAAGTATAAAAATGAAGTTCAAATAGACTTGCAAGAAGAAAGCTCATAAAAGCCGGGAATCAAGGAATTGAGCATCGAACCCTCACCGGAAGTGTTTGCACTCTAGTCGCTCAAGTGTATAGGGTCGATTCTCTCAATTCTCCCCTAATCATGCTTTCCAAGATTTGTTCTTCTTCTAACAATCAACAAATGTTTCATGCATGCATACATATATCATGAGGTCTTTTCATAGGTTGTAATGGGGCTAGGGTCAAGGTAAGGATGCATGTTTGGTCAAGTGAGCTTGAAATTTGAATCTTTGATAAGCTTAAACTTTCCACCTAACCTATGACATCCTATACAATTAAGTTCTAACCTAACTACCCATTTCTCACTTTTTCACATACTCATGTATCCCTTTTCATTTCACAACACTTATGCATTGATCTTTATTGGACTTTACTTTGGGGCATTTTGTCCCCTTTTTATTTCTTTCTTTTTTTTCTTTTTCTTTCTTTTCTATTTTCTTTCTTCTTTTCTTTTTGATATCTACATTTTTCCCCCTTTTTTTTCTTTTTTTTTCTTTCAAGCTACATACAAGAGCATCAATGCATAAGGTCTATACATTTTAATTAATACATGAGTATGTACCCAATTCCCAATATTTCCAATAAAAATACAAAACTACCCTTTTATTCACCCAATGTCCCAAGATTTCCACACTTGAATGTTAGACATACTAGCCTAAGCTAATCAAAGATCCAAATAAGGGACAATTATTGTTTTTCACTTTAAGGCTTGTAATGTGCTAAAATAAGAACAAAGTGGGTTAATCGTAGGCTCAAATTTGGCTAACAATGGAAGATAAAAGGTGAGGCTTTTTGGGTAAGTGAGCTAAATGAAATGATGGCCTCAATCATATAAATGCATAAATACATAAAATAATGGACATAAAGAATCAAACAAATCAAAGATCACATTCATAGAAAGAGAATAATGCACACAAGAAGGAAAATAAGTGGTTATAAGATGTAACCACACCATTAGGCTCAAAACTCACTTGCTTGTGTTCTTAGCTCAAAAAACATGATCCACAAGATATATAATTCAAGCAAGATTAATGAAAAGTTTTCACTCAAATCAATTGGTGCCCTATAGATAGAAATCTTGAAAAATTTCATTATTTTGACTAAGCTTATTGTGTATATATATGCAAAAATTAAGAAAATGCAAGTAAAAACCCTAAAATCTAACGCGTGGAATGAGATTCGCAGATGCGACGCGAACGCGCGCTCATAAACCCCATTTGTAGGGTTTATCTTGTATTAATTTTCGGGGATTTTATCACCTTTTACCCACATTTATTCAATGAAATAGCATGGTTTTGTATATTCTCCTTTAATTGTGCTTAAGAGTGAAAACATGCTTTTTAGGTCTTAAAATAAATAAATTTAACTCACCTTGATTCCATTAGATGCCTTGATATGTTTGTTAAGTGATTTAAGGTTTAGGAGGCAAAGATTGGATCAAGGGAATAAAGAAAGAAAGCATGAAAAGTTGGAGAACTCATGAAGAAATGAAAGAACCGGAAAGCTGTCAAGCCGACCTCTTTGCACTTAATTGATCATAACTTTAGCTACAGAAGACCAATTGATGCGGTTTTAGTTGGGTTGGAAAGCTAACATTCGGGGCTTCGAAACGATATAAGATTTGCCATAGTTTCATTGCGCATAGGGGCGCGCACGTGCACGGTACGCGGACGCGCACTATCTGCACTTAGTTATTTATTTTCTGTAATCCTTAGTAACTAGTTTAGTATAAATAGCACTTTTTACTATTGTATTTTATCTTTGGATCATCTTTCGATCTTTTGATCAACTTTATGCTTGGCTGGCCTCACGTCCATGCCTAGGCTATTTTCTCTTATGTATTTTCCAACGGTGGAGTTTCTACACCTCATAGATTAAGGTGCGGAGCTCTGCTATTCTTCATGAATTAATACAAGTACTATTGTTTCTCTTTCAATTCACTCTTACTTTTTCTCCAAGATATACTCTCGTACTTAATTCAGTTAATTCAGAATGAAAGGGTGATCCGTGACAATCACCCACTATCTTCGTTACTCGCTTAGCCAAGATCCGTGTGCCTGACAACCACAAGCGGTCTACATGATGTTCAACGTAATCATTGGACGACAGCCAGAGTATAGTCTCTTGGGTTTCTGATCCGCGGACCGAGTACGTCAGGTTAGAACCTTTGTGGTATAGGCTAGAACCAATTGGCAGCATTCCTGAGATCTAGAAAGTCTAAACCTTGTCTGTGGTATTCCGAGTAGGATCTAGGACGGGATGACTGTGACGAGCTTCAAACTCATGAATGTTGGGCGCAGTGACAGTGTACAAAAGGATAGAGAGATTCTATTCCGACACAAGTGAGAACCGACAGATGATTAGCCGTGCAGTAGTTGTGCCTGGTATTTTTCATTCGAGACGAGAAATCTGACAGTTAATTAGCCGTACAGAAACCGTAGCTAGACCATTTTCACTGAGAGGATGGATGGTAGCCATTGACAACGGTGATCCACCAACATACAGCTTACCATGGAAGGGAGCACGCATGATTGGATGAAGACAATAGGAAAGCAGAGGTTCAGAAGCAACAAAGCATCTCCAACCGCTTATTTGAAATTCCCACCAATGAATTACATAAGTACCTTTATTTTAATTTACGTTTTATTTATCTTTCAATTATCAAAACTCATAACCAATTGAATCCGTCTGACTAAGATTTACAAGATGACTATAGCTTGCTTCAAGCCGGCAATCTCCGTGGGATCGACCCTTACTCGCGTAAGGTTTTATTACTTGGACGACCCAGTGCACTTGTTGGTTAGTTGTACCGGAGTTGTGAAAATGGTGATCATAATTTCGTGCACCATTGCCCCCTAGGATTAATGCATTTGCCTTCGAAGTCATTTCTTGGAAGATGAAACACTTAATCCTAATCTAGTCGTCAGACACCTTTACTGATACTAATTACTATTTACCTTCTCTATTAATTCTGACCCATTTGACACGTCTCCCACAATTCATGCCTTCTCTCTCCACCAATTCACCTTCTTCGCAAAGTTACCTCCTTTTCCTTTGAATTTCCTCTGTAATAACGGCTAAACTAAGAGCTCCCTTTAAGTTCAACACTTCCGTCTTTATTTAACTTTCTCGAACCCTTATTCTCTCAATTTCTCTTGCATTCACCTTTCTCACACAACCTCTATTCTCCAACTTTCGTTCTTCTCTGCTCATCGATGGCTGCTTCTTCATCTCATGTTGCTACACAGGACAAAGGCAAAGGTTCCATGGTGCAACCACCAGCTCCTCCAAATCTTTATGTGTTGAACCAGGTCAATGATGAAGTCATTGATGTTCCACAGCTCCAAATTGATGACCCTAGAATCCTTATTCCCTTTTACTATGGGTGGAGATACCCATTGTTTTGTTGGTCCTATCAAAAATCTGAAAAGGAAAAACAAAAAACTTTCTTTCTTTCCCAGTGCTCAAGGGGAGGACTTATTGACCAATCAAGACCGTGATATCTCTTTCTTCAACAACCAAAAACCCTTTAAGAATAACCCTTGACTTCACAGCCTCGTATGAGCGTCTTGCTCTATCGAAGAGCGCTGCTTGGGGTCTCTCAAGATTCAAGATCTTCTGAGACTTTCTCACTTTTCTCTTTTAACGCTCCCTTGGATGATCGGAGTTGTGACCTTTTTCTGGAACAAGACTACCAATAATTTCCACCTCCCTTATGGAGTGATTGGTATGTCACTTCTAGATGTGCCTGCTATTACAGGACTCCCGATTAGTCCTCCAGACTTCACCTCTGACATGCAACCTAGGCAACAGTACAACATTGCCCCTATAACTTCCTACAGTGACTTTATTGCTCATCACATGGGTGCAGAGAGCACTGCCATTACAGATGATGAATATGTAGCCTTTCTGTTATACTGGCTAAATGCAATTGTCTTCTACTCTTGAAGTGTTCAAATGTAGAAGCTTTTCCTTCCTCTTGCCGCTCTACTTCATGAAGGGAACAACCTTAACTTGGCCAAGTTACTTTTAGGACATATTTTCGAAGAACTTAGCCAGTTCATTAATTGTCTTTGAAATAATTACTTGATCAGCACGGGAGGCCCTCTCTGGCTTCTCCAACTTTGGCTTAATGCCATTTTTGAAAAATACATGATTAAATCTACAGGTGGTGCTACAAACAAATAGCACATTGAAGGTTTTTGATTGGCTAACTTCAAGCCAAATTTCCAGAGGCTCAATCGGATGAAGACCGATTTTGGGCTGTCTTTTCTCTTTTTCACTCTTGTAAAGACTTCCACAATAAGGACCTCAATTTCAGCCCTTTTTGCGTCGAAATTGTGGTCCTACCTAACTCGAACACCTCCTCTTTCCTAACGATACCGAAGAGAGCGAACTTGCTAACAGGAGTTGGACAAATTTGCTAGCTGTGCAGGTAATTCCAACGGGGCTATCTCTGCATAAAAAAGAATGTTTCAAAGCAACATTGTATGCCCCTCATTATGCAGCCAGACAGCTAGGGGTGGCAAACAGTCCTAAACCCGTCAAGACGGCCCGCGTAACCCGCCAAAAAAGGCGGGTCAGGCTGAAAAAATGGGACCGCCAAATAGCAATAGCCCGCCTAACCCGCACCGCTTAAACCGCGGGTTTTGGCGGGACGGGGCGGGCTTCTTCACCGGGCTTAGTATTTTTTTATTGAGGGGGTATTTTTATAATTTTTTGGCCAAAACCTAACTTCCCCCAACCCAACTTACAAGAGTATGAAGATAAAAATTGAGTGGTTTGGATTATGTTTATGTTACTTGGGAGACAATATTTATAATTATGTTTTAAATTATGTTTATTTTGCTTTGGAGAGAATATTTATACTTATGTTTTGGATGAAAACTTGGTTTATAATTATGTTTATTAGATATTTATAATGACAAAGACTTTAATGTTTATGAATATAAAAAATATAATTTTTTATGCTTTTAGAAATTATAAATTTATTAATATGGTTGTGAAATTATATATATTATTTAGTAGTTAATAATAAAAAAAACAGCTTTGGCGGGTTTAGCCCGCCAGCCCACAGTTAGGTGGGGCGGGGTGGGATTCTAGGACCACCTCACTAGGTGGGGCAGAGCGGGCCAACCCGCCAAAGAGTGGGCTTCTGGCGGGGCAGGGCAGGTGGGGCGAGCTTACCCGCTTGCCACCCCTACAGACAGCTAGGCTTCTCACAAACTATTCCCACTCCACTCCCCAGGAACAGCAATCCCTTTTGCTATATAACTTTGACCTCAAAGAAAGAGCTCGACATTTGTCTCACATGGACGAATATTACGTCCAACATTTCCAATCTGTACACTAGTAACTACCGTACTTTCACTTACAACCAAACCTTCCGAACGTGAAGTAACGTCCGAAGATTGCATAGTTACTGGTATGCTGTCATTGGTGGACGAACCACCATCCACGTTTGACACATCATCAGCCATGTGAATAATCCTTTCACGTTTCAATTGTATACACCAAATGACACCAAGAAATAAATTTTTTGACACACTTCAGTTTAAAAACTGTCCCACCGGGCCTGTTAATTTGTTTTGTCGATTTTTAGCAAATCGATGGTTGTTCGATTCTAATGGTCTGGGAGCGAAACTAACTCCTCTTTTGCAGGTACCAGTTTTCTATAAGTACATCAAACCTTCTCGAATTAGATGAGTATTAAAATGGAAAATAAGTTCAAAAAATATAAAAGGGTAAAAGAAGTGTAAAACAAAAGATTCAAAAAGTAAAATTGACTGAAATTGAAAAGGTTTGCATTGAAACGTAAAGAAAGCGATAAAGATACCTTCGATTGGATCAAAGGACTTTAGACATGGAAATTAAAAGGTAGCAAAATGTAAATTGAATATGGAAATTAAACAATACTTGAAAGATAAATTTGCTTTGAAAAATAAAGTTTTTGCAAGAATTGTAAATGAAAGGTAAAGACAGTGGAACTATAGAAACTGAACTCGAACGCAGACTCAGGAATTCGTTGGGATATGAGTTTGCTTGAGTGTATTTCTAAAAAGAAGTTCCAACCCTTATTTCCTAAAAATTACTAATATTTATAACCCACTTCCATAACCGACCATTAATTACATGACGCTACCTTGTATGCGAATTCTTACGTAACTATTCCCTCTCTTTTGCTCATGAATGTTACCCATAAATTCCTCACTTAGAGAAAGCATTCGACTTCTCTACTTGTGTAACCGCTCGATTCTCCATTCGAACAACTGTTCAATTTTTCATTCGGATACTTGTTTGATTTAGCAAGGTGTCTAAATCGAATCGTGTCAAATAACTTCCAATTAATGCCTTCACGTGTGTCTTTTCAGCCTATGTTTCCTTCTTGACCCTTCACCAACATTTCGAATCAACTTAATCTTTCGAAAATTATTATCTTAACTAACAATCACAAGATATTCTTTCATTACAATTAAAATTAAATATTTTCTTCCAAAATTAACAAACTTCCTTTCTCCCTTACTAACGAATTATAGCTCAAATGACATAGTTTTCTTATCCTCATCTAGAAGTCTCAGGTTCGAATATTACTCCTAACTTTGTAAAAAAAAACTTTCTCTCTCCTTCTTTATCAAAAATAAAATTGTAAGAAATACTTTAAATTTATAATTAAATATAACTAAAAAATAATCTTATAATATTATTTACATAAATAAATATATTATTATATACATATTTTTTAATTTTAAATTTTTTACTGTTTATTTTTCTAATTTATATTTTTACTTCTCTTTCTTTAAATATTTATTACATATAATTTGGAGAAAATACTAATGTTGTGATTAATAATTAGAATCAAGATTCAATTGTTTCAAAAAAATTAATATTGAATTAATTTTATAACTATCAATAAAATTCTTTTTATACATACATATATATATATAGAGAGAGAGAGAGCGAGAGAGAGAAATATTATTTTTAAATAATAAGTATGAAAATTAATTATTTTTATTTGTGCAATGGAGTTAATAACTAATCAAATATAAAAGTACACATATTAAATTTTTTTCAACTCTTAAATCATGAATGTTAAAATTAATTATTAGTTAAAAAATTAAACTCTTTCACATGAAAATAATAACAAAAAATCTTATCATTTGATTTTTTTTATCTACAGAGACCCTCATCTTTTTAGTTAATGAAAATTTTTGTCTCCTATGACTTTTTTTGTAAAAATGATTTGATTTTTTAAATTTTTTATACCATAATCTATATAATTTTAAAAGCTTTATATTTGCGTAATATTATTATGGATAAAACACCTAGTTTTATTTTAAATTTTAAAAATTTTGTAATTTAAATTATATCTAATCCAAATTTTGTAACACCCTCACTATCACAAGTCACGCTTCCGGCTGCGCTATTCTGATAGCAAGAAGTATTACAACTACTTTACATACTAAATACTAAAATAGGAGCCCGTGATTCGACACTGTATCGCTGATTTCTTTAAAAACCGAAAATTAATACCTTATCTTAAGAAAGATACAAGCAGGCATAGATTCATATACAAGACTCCTTACATAATAACTCATAATATAATATACATATAAAACATACAATTCCTACCCCTCTTACAAACCTGTAATAACAAAGATGAGGGAAAAAAATAAACTAATTAATACAACAACATATAAACCAAACGCAGTATAACTCTTCTTAATGCTTCTTCATCCGGTTCCTGAAAAGGTAAAGCTGTAGGGGGTGAGAACCTAACCACACGGTCTCACCACGGAGTTTCAAAGTTGTCATAAGAAGATATTCAATAAGAAAACTATTTTCAAGCTCAGTGATTATCATTGCCTTATGAATCTTTTAAAAACCAATAGGTAATCGTTCAAAACCTTTTCAAAGAAACAATGTTTAATCTTTCAGAAATCCGAAACCTTTCCTTTCTTATAAGAAATTATTAATCTGAAACCAACCACGCAATCAAACAACACAATCATTACGTCAGCACCAAAACTCATTCTCAGATGTAGCACGCCAGGACAAACACAAGCAAGACAGACAAGGAAAGTACAAGTAAGTAGCAGTTACAGCAAATAGTTCAAGTAGCAGTTAAGAACAGTTTAGCAATTAGGCAAACCAAAACAAGTTCAAACCCAAGCAAAGCATACAGATGCATATGATGCATGCCTATCCTATGGCTGATGAGGCTCATCTGTCGGTTATCCAGCTAACCTCAAAAATTATAATAAAAAGATATTTTTAAGTAGACAAATCATCTAAATAAAATAAATGGACCAAATATTTATTTAAATACAATAATTGAAAATTGGTTACGGTTCATACTTGATCTAACACTGTGGTCCAGGTCCAAACACACAAAAACGCCAAATCCAAAGATTGGCCTTCGACTACCCACCGACCTTCTCAAAAGAGATCGGATTCAACGTGGACTCCTTCCCAAAGAAGTCGAGCTCGAAGGATAGCTGGCAGATCACACTTACTTAAATAAGTAACTGCCCCTAAAATCTCTCAACCCACTTTCAGGAGGCATATCTCAACTACGCTAAGATAAAAAGACGGTTATCTACTCCCAAAAGGTGGAACTACTCTAACGGTAGTTATTGGATCACCACTATAAATACACTGACACCCCTCAGGTATCTCTAAATTCCAATACTCTAAAAACCTGCTTAAACCCCTTTCTAACTTAGGCATCGGAGTGTCTTTGCAGGTATCACCCCCCATTCTTTCACACACATAACTCGGACGGCGACTCTCGAACGTGATTCGAATCAGAGACCACCTTCTAGTAACACTTGGGCCATTCTTTAAAGCCCAATTCACCTATTTCAGGTTACCCACGTAACAGTTACTTTTTTTCAAAGATAGTAGGTTATATTTCATTAATTATTGAAAAATGAAATACAAATATGTCTAAAAGTAGGACAACATAATAAAAGGTGGAAATTTTCCAAAACAATACACTGAAAGTATTCATCCAACGGTACATAGTCGAAAAATAAAGAAAAATCTTAAAGAAGAAAGAATGATAAATCAAATTGAATGAAACTAAGAGTTTGCCTCATAGAGATGATGATCTAAATTAGGAGTTCTTTGGATTTCACGAAGCAACTTGACAGAACTTGCTAGAATGGCAAATGACATTGAAGTAGAACCTTCAAAAATTAACTGGTTGCAAGCTTTCCAGCAGTTATTGAGGATTACAGTCAGCATTCTTCAACAGGTTAAGCATATCTGTTAACGCAATCCACCATGTCCAAAAGTCATTAGGATATACATGGCTGAATTCAGACTTTAGTAAATCAATCTCAAATTCAGACTTTAGTAAATCAATCTCCACCTTCGAATCTTATCTGTATTCATGCTGCCATCTGATAATCTTATGCCGACAACGCTTTATTTTTTTGAGCTAGGTGATAAACCCCACTTTTAGGGTTTATCTTGTGTTGAATTTAGAGCATTTTATCAATCTTTTCTCACATTTATCCAATGAAATAGCATAATTTTATGATTGTCTCTTAATTTGTGCTTAAATATGAAAACATGCTTTTAGACCTATAAATTGATAATTTTTAGCTTCCTTTGATTCCACTAGATGCCTTGATGTTTTTGTTAGTGATTTCAGATTGAAAAGGGCTAGGAATGGATCAAAGGAGTGAAGAGAAAGCATGCAAAGTGGAGAAATCATGAAAAGTCAAAGATTTGAGACGCACCCATGGACGCGCGTGCGCACTAGCCGCTTACGCGTACATCGCGCAATGTTCCAGGGATGCGTACGCGTCGATGTCGCACGTGACTTTTAAAGTGAAAACGTGCCTGGCGATTTCTGAAGTGCTTTTGGCCCAATTTGGAATTGAACTTTGGCGGAAAGAGGGCTAAAAGGGCCAAGGATTGAAGGGGAAGGCATCTTTCACATTACACACTTTAGATCTAGTTTGAGTTTTAGTTTTCTAGAGAGAGAAGCTCTCTCTTCTCTCTAGAATTAGGAATTAGGTTAGTTTAGGAATTCTTAGATCTAGGTTTTAATTCATGCTCTCATCTACTTCTACTTTTCAATTCTATGTTTCTACATCTTGTTCTTCTATTCTCTTATTGTAATCTCTTCGATTTGTTCTATGCTTTGTTATGGATCTACTTTTATTACTTTTATTTTCTTTTAATTCAATTTGAGGTAATTCATGTTAATTATGTTTTCTTTGATTGTTGTTGTTAATTCCTTGTAATTAGTTAATGTTAGATTCATTCTTGTTATCAATTTATTATGCTTTTCTTTTATGCCTTCCAAGTGTTTGATGAAATGTTTGGTTGGATTTTAGAGTAGGATTTTATGTTCTTGGCTTGGGAAGGTAACTTAGAAACTCTTGAGTTGCTAATGTCCATGTGATTGATAATTGGTAGCTATTGACTCTAGTTCTTATTAATCCAATTAGTGAATAGCTAGGACTTATGGACTTTGATTGGTATAGCTCGCTTGACTTTTCTTTACCTAGTTAGAGAATGATTTAGTGGGATTGATCCTTGCAATTATCATATTGTGGTTAGTAATAAGGATAGAGATCCTTGATCACCAAACCTTGCCAAGACCGTTTTATCATTTAAATTTCATTGCCATTTTCTTTTCTTGTTTCTTATCCCCAAACCCCCCAAAATATACATGTCCATAACCAATAACAAGAACACTACCCTACAATTCCTTTGAGAAACGACCCGATGTTTAAATACTTCGGTTATTAGAATTATTAGGAGTTTATTACTTGTGACAAACAAATTTTTGTATGAAAGAATTATTGTTGGTTTAGAAACTATACTTTATAACGAGATTTTATTAGTGAAATTCTACACCATCTACATGGCTGAACTATTAATCTATTCGTGCCAAACCTCTCTAACAATCTGCCGTATTTTATCATTGGAACACCATCTTTTTTGGAATTTGAATCACGTTTAGATCTCTCAGTTCTCGGATTAAAGTCTAAGAGAAGATGGGAGTGATCCGACCCTAATTCTGATAGTTTAAGAACCGATGCATTGGGATAGAATTGGTGCCAGTCAACTCTTACCAGAAATCGGTCCAGTCTTTTCTGTATCAATTCATTACCACTCCGCATATATCAACCAAGTGAATGGTCTTCCGACCATACTAATATCAATTAGAAAATTATCATCAATAAAACTGTTAAAAGTTTTAATAAAACTGTCCAAATCGTTCCGGAGGATGTAAAATGTCAGTGGAAGTTATGAAATAGTGGAAGAAATAACAATGAGACAAAAATCAAGTTTAGATTCATGAATAATGCAATTAACTTATTAATTTATTGTGGTAAAAATAAACCGTCTAAACCGTAACGTTATATCATAAACACTAAACCGTAAAATGAGATAATTTTTTATTTATATAGTTTAGTATTACTTTATATTTGTTGAATTTTTAATTGAATATCTTTTGGCTAAAAATAGTATTCTATAAGTATTTTATAAATTTAAATATTTATATTTTTTAATTCTATTATTAAAAATTTTAAGTCATTCAAGATTCAAAGAATATTATTATAAATTGTTTTTTCCTTCCACTTGAGCGTCAGAATCAACCCTTCCCTTTCCTGCACCTGCTCAACCTCAACAAGTCGTGGACGTAAACTAACGAGAAATTTCCTCAGTCGTAGCAACACATCTCTTCGTTTTTTTTCCTCTAATATTAAGGTCACATATTATTTTTTTCTGTACAATATATCGTAACTTTTATACCTATTTTAAATGCTATGCTAATCTATGATTTTGTTGCCACCACCAATTTTCCACAAAAAAACTCAAAAAATAACCCAAAATACAACCCACCAATTCATGCAGTCCATTACTAATCGCTAAAAAAAGTAATAAATTATTGTAACTGCATTGGTTAGACTCAATCAAATTAACCATCTATCATATATTAAAGCCATGAGCTGACAAGCCGTTATGCATATACCAAAGCCATGAGCTGACAAGTGACAACTTTCGTTATGCAAAATAAACATGCACGTGTCCTATTACTAAAACTCTCTTTAAATCTTTACCAACAAGCATCTGTACACTAGATGAACCCTTATCATTATTGATTATAGTTAATAAGGACTAGGTAAAATGTTAAAGTGATATCAACATATACGTCAAACGATTATGATAGTGAAAACAATACATGTGTTAAAAGAAAGGAACTAGTAAAGATAGTTTCTTTCCTGATCCAAGGACACAATCTATATCTATGTATTTTGCCATTATGAATGGAAGGTGCCTTTGCTCCATGAGTACGGAGTTATAACACTTGACCCCCAAACAGCCAAGCAAATTGGAGTACCAACAGGAACAATTTCCTTTTTCTCAGAGATAGTAATAGTACTGTATTATTAATTGAAAGAGCCAATATCTGATTTTTTTGTAGGAATAAATTAATTCTTTTATACGATTTTTTTTGTTTCTTTGTCTATATACAATTTTATTTTAATAATACGTATCTATTACTTTCATACAAAACTTATATGTTCTCTTTTCATGAATGACAAGACCAGAGATAATCTTTAAATTTGTATAATCTTAACAAATTAGTTTATTATTGAGTAAACAATTAACTCAGTTTTTGTCTATTTTTACAAAGGACAAAACGATTTCTGTCAAAAAAAAAGAACACTTCGACCATTAATTTTTTTATTTTGAGATAATACGATTTTTTTGTTAAAAAATTATTAAATAATAACAAAAATTAGTTTTGTGGGAGGGGTTTTATTTGTATTTTGTGGGGGTTTTAAACCTCCACAAACTATTAATAAGTTTGTTTTTGGAAAATTCTTTTACCAATGGTGGTTAAGTGAAGAAAAACCATTGATGAAAATAATGTCGTAAAAAAAAGTAATTGTAATACCTTTAAAGAAAAAATTAACATAGAATAAGAAATAAAAGAAGACAACTTTAATGTTGATAATATTGGTATTGGTGATGATGATAATAGAGGAGATAATGATGATGAAAAGTATGGTTATACAATACAAATAATAGAGGTACGAATGATAATAATGAGGATAAAAAAGGTAGTGATAGTAGTGGTAGTAATTAGTTATATTGTTGAAAAGATTTTTGTGGGAGTTTTAAACTCCCACAAAATACAAATAAAACCCTCACAAAATTAATTTTTGTTATTATTTAATAATTTTTTTAACAGAGAGATCGTATTATCCCAAAATAAAAAGATTGAGGATCAAAATGCCTCTTTTTTTAAACAGAAATCATTTTATCTTTCGTGAAAATGAAAAAAGACCGAATTGAATTTTTCCTCGTTTATTATCCTTATTTGTTAATAACTATGGCGAATATTTGCTCTAATTAATTAAGAATTTTAATATTGCAATGGTGCTATTTAAATTTTATGTTATATATTGTTGAAATATTAGGTGTTAAAACTGAAAGGTAAAGTCCTACCTTGCTTCATGAATCGAGTGAAAACAAATGATTTGAAGAATTTATTAACCCATTGCTCTTCAAAGTTTTGGAATTTAAAATACGGTATACCCACTGTTATTATGCATTTAATTTAGTTCATTGGCCAAACTACCTACATTCTCCACTTTCCTAGCTACTTACTGCCAAGGGTACAAGTGAAGAATAAACTTTCACATAAACAAATTAGTATTTTCTTTTGAGAAAATGACAACCTCTCTCCTAAAAGTTGTCTAAATGATATTTTTTTTCTTTACTTTTTAAAATATACATTTTTTGTAATAATTAAATAACATACATTTTAATTTATTT